>NC_037539.1:33065367-33102967 GCF_001531365.2 Cynara cardunculus var. scolymus
CAAAGGTTGGACGATATATTGTCCGGATTGTTTTAAATCGGACAAAGGGTGAGCGGGGTATTGTCCGAACTTGTTATCCGGACAAAGATGTTAATTTTTATTCTAAGTGATAAATCGATCAAGTTTTATGTGGTGTGTTGTCCGGACTTGTTATCCGGACAAAGTTGGAATTAATCCTAAATATTAAACCGGACAAAGTTTATGCRATGTGTCATCCRGATTGTTGACCGGAGATGAAGTCCGGCTAAATCAAGTTGACCGGATTTGAAGTGATATCTTGTGTTTTTGATAAGAAATGTTATTTTATCATAAAAAGGAGGTTTTGAAAGAAATGATTTTTTATATTGATAATAATTTCAATGACTGCAGTCTATTTGAAATTATTTTGTGAAAAGTTTTGATGAAGAAATAAGGGTGACATATCAAGGAGAGGTGTACCATGGGATAATGGTGGCATATCAAGGAGAGGTGTACCATGGGATAAGGGTGACATATTAAGGAGAGGCGTACATTTGGATATAAGGGTGGCATTTGCATGTGTGTTGAATGATATAACTCTTTCTATTATATCCTTTAAGACTACCGTGATCTGGAATCTTAATTTTTTTGTGATTTAAAGATTTAGGATTAAGGTTCTTATTGGAAATTATAGTCTGGATGTTATTGAGGAGAAAACATCAAGTTTGGCCTGAAACTTTATATAAATCTTATTTAATTTGAGAAGGTTTAAAAATGGCATTATATGAGGCCTGATTGGTTTAGAGGTATGAGATTTGTATAGCTGAATGCTTTGTTTGATAAATGGAAAGGATTTGGGTTTATGTTCCTATTTGTTCATATATTTGTATATATATATGAATAATTGTTTTTCACAAAGATTTTGGTGATTTACACCCTGCAATAACATAAATAGGGTATCTCACTAGACCTTTCGGTCTAACCCTCATTTTGTGATTTTAACTATGTGTTGCAGGAGGTACAGATGGTAACGGAAAGAGGAAGATTTAATATTTTCCTATATGCATTTATGCTTGAAGATATGTTTTGATGTACAGATTTGATTGATTAGTACAAGAAATGTATTTTGAATTTTTGGACCTTGTATTTGGTCATGTTAGATTCTTGTACTAAGGGACCTGAATGGAATAATATGTATTTCTTTTGTATGAAATATGTGTTACATGCAATGTGTGGGATGGGGCGTTACATGTTGCCCTTTGTTCTTGTCCCTTGCAAGTCCTGGAATTGTGCCCTTTTTTGCATTTAGTACAAGTCACAGTCGTCCTTGCTCTTGATAACTTTGATCCTTTGACCAACGGATGGCTTGATTCATTTGCACTCTCTTTCTCTTGTTTTTAGGCCTCCCAACTTGTGTATGATGCACAGGTGGTGTGAGTTAGTATGGACAATCATGTTCTGGGCACATATCTTTCCCGTTGATAGGGCCAACCTTGAACCCATACACAGTCTTCTAATATTCTAGAGTATAACTATTATGCACCCAATGTTCAGGTAATCCAACTTCTTCATCATTAAGTGCCATGGACCATATTGTCGCCACAACATACCTACATGGTATACCACTCAGTTCCCATTTTCTACATGAGCATATCTTCTGTCTTGCATCCACAATGCATTGATCTTCCATGGTCCACTTACTTGATACAGGTCCCTTCCATTCCATTATCCAACAAATTGTGCAGCTTGTTGCT
This sequence comes from Cynara cardunculus var. scolymus, assembly GCF_001531365.2. Lineage (NCBI taxonomy): Eukaryota > Viridiplantae > Streptophyta > Magnoliopsida > Asterales > Asteraceae > Cynara > Cynara cardunculus. Next base: position 33,067,080 of record NC_037539.1, read on the forward strand.
TGATTGTAGACAATACATTGATGGTTGTGGGAGTCAGCGGGCCATTAGACTTGGCAATCACTTTATGTACATTCACTATCCTCCTCATCATATATCCTCTAATGTATTCAAGTGCCATAGTGATAGGTTTGTCCCTTCCATTAATAAGCTGTCTGTTGAAGACCTCACACATGTTGTTCAACATAACATCATAGTGAGCTCTGCCTATAAAGGCCAAAAACCATAGATCTGGTCAAATATGCAAGAACCATTACCTATAAAGTAAGATCCATGACAAATATGCAAGAACCATATACCTATATTTATATATGTGCTAAATATGTTATAATCACATACCTATAAAGTGAGATTTAGACCAGTGGTGGGGTGGTATTTTATTTAACCATACATAAGCATATTTGTTGACAACTTTCAATTCATCCATGCATTTCTTAAACTATGGAATTGTTGTTGATGTTGCACATTTCCACAAGAGGTCCTTGTACACCTTGCCCTCCCAGTTTTTCTTCATATCCTCATAGATGTGCCTAAGGTAGAATCTATGCTCTGGAATTGGTAAAATCCTTGCCAAAGCTGGTACAACCCCCCTACAAATTAAGGGCCACGTTGTAACACATAGTTTAACAAATTAACAACCTTCAATATGCAAGAAAAATGACATACCTTTTGTCGATCACTAATGAATGTGAAATTGGAGTCTTTAGTCAAATCCAAGTCATCTCTCAAGTTGTCCAAAAACCAAGACCATGAGTCAGTTGTTTAAGCCTCTACAATTGCATAAGATAATGGATATATGCCTTGGTTTGGGTCAACCCCAACTGCAGTTAGAATCTGGCCTGGATAAGGGCCTTTCATGAAGGATATATCTAGACCAAGCAACCCCTTTCCAAGTGCTTTAAATCCTTGCTTCAGTCCACCAAGACAAATATAAATCCTCTTGAACTGTCTTGTTGTAGTAGTTAAATCAGCTTCAGTTTCAACATCTAACTTAATTATTGTGTTTGGGTCAAGTCTATGCAAATCTAAGACATAATCCCTTAAATATGTATACAAGTCAGTGTAGTCACCTAGAACATTCTTCATTGCAATAGACTTTTCCCTATAGGCTTTCATGTTTGAAACACCAAGTTGATACTTCTTCTCTAGACCTTCAGCCAATTCCCTCAGTGCAATTTATGGGTTATGAACTATAGTCTCTTCAACCTATTTAGAGAGGAAAGTGGATGTGCACTGCCTAACCTGTCTTGCCTGCAAACATTTGGGTGTATCAACATAGGTCTTGACCATCCAAGTTTTGTCTTTCTTATTGTGGATATTAACAACTTTCAAGGACACTTTGCCCCAATACATGAAGGCCCAACATTTGAAGGCTCATCACTTTAAGGCCTAATGTTTGTCCCTCCCACTAGAAGGATCTTACCTTTGCATACAACCCTGAGTCTATACTTATCATTCTTAACTATGCTCAAATATCTCCTTGTTTGAATTTAATGCATGGTAATGGCATTTTTTTACATCTACCTTGCTTCTAAACTGTTGACCAACATAGAAACTTGTTCTCACATTTTCTTGGGTTTGTTGTTTTCTCAACTCATACAACCTTTTCTTTATCTCTGTGTCATAGTTAGAATCTTCACCACTGTCAAACTTTTCTATGTATATGGCTTCCAATTCTTCATCACTGCCACCCGTTTGTTCAGTGTTTCCATCCCCTGTATGGTCTTTGTTTCCATCCCATGTATGGTCTTTGTTTCCATCCTCTCCATCCCCTGTATGGTCATTGTTTCCTTGCAGTGGTGCATCTACATTTTCAAATACACTATTATCATAAAAAGAATCAAAATCATCAAAGAAACTATCATCCTTTGCTATATCATCGAACACATCATCTTCATCTACTACATGTTACTCAGTCTGTGGTTCTTCTTCTACAGGTTGTGGCTCTTCTACTATATGTGTTGCTTAATCTGTGGTTCTTCTACTACATGCTGCCCAATCTGTGGTTCTTCTACTACAGGTTGTGGCTCTTCAACTACAAGTTGCTTAGTCTATGGTTCTTCTACTACAGGTTGTGGCTCTTCTACTACAGGTTTCATCTATGTTTCATCAACCCATTCTAAACAGAGTCTTTGCCTACAAGAAGAAGAATCCCTATCCCTTGACAATACATTCCTATCTCTACTAGTTCAGGGGATCCCTCACTATGCAATTCCTCAATAACAACTTTACTACCATTAGGGGGCTTGAAGTAGTTTTCCAAAGTAGTCACCTCATGTTCAATAAAAACCTCTATCACCTTGTACTGAGTCGTATACTTAGTAGGTTTAAAATATCCTTGTCAATTCCTAGAGCTTCAAGACCAAAGTCAAGGTCACTTTCTAGAATCATGAATTGGTAATACATAAGGTAATCCCTTGTATATCCTAACATCCTCATCATATCATCAACTTCATGCACACTTAATTGATCAACATCTACTAGGTCTACAAAGTTCACCATACCTTGAATATAGTGCCTTTTTGGAAATTTGGAGAAAAACCCACCATGGTTGATCTTCAAAGATATCAAATTTTGAAAATTTGCTGCAAAAAATTAAAAAAATAAAACCTCTGTATAAAACAACCCATGGTTGATTCCTAACATAAACAAAAGTTTCGGACATGCGTACCATAAACTTCATATGGATACATCAGTTCCTTGCTTGTTCGAAGTTGCCATAATTTTGGAGCCATTGAAGTTGCTTCATTTTTTTACAGAGAGAACAAAGGTGAGAAGATGAAGAGTAAACCACGGGTACGATGATGATAATGAAAGTTTCTTGGGTTTTTATTTAGCTTAAAAACGAAAAGAAAGGGTGGATGGACGATTTTTCCCTCGTGTGCCTTGCACGTGGGTTCACTTAAAGGACTGAATTAGACGACCGACAGGGATAAGGACTAGATCCAATAGAAATTGCATACCACAGGCACCAAAACCATTATAAATGTAACATACACTTTCGCAAATACGTTGCAATTATCCCCTTTATACGTGTTTATGTGATCAAAACGTAAAATTTGGAAGCAAACCCGAATGCAATAAACTATATATGAAATAGTCGGAACCATCGTACGAGGCCTGGGGCAAAACAATTGGAAAGAAACGGGTCAAAAGCATCAATATCTACGTTACGGATACATAAAAACTAACTTTTATTGGAAGATATTTTCTGAAATATTTCTATTGTAAATTGTATATTATCTCTTTACCAACGCGTGAGCAAAAACCACGTCAAAAACGGAGGTCCGAGCGAAAAGTTATGCGATTTTTAGTGATTAGTGGTCAAACCGAGTTTTCAGCTGAGTCAACTCAGCCCCAACTCGTAAAAGTCGAATATACATGATGTTTACCTTCTTTTTAATTCAAACAAAGTTTCATCTCCTATATTTACTACCAGGGGCAATTTTGGCTTCATAGGGGTGAATCAAGGTTGTTTCAAGGAGTTTTGCTTGAGTTTTATGCCAAATTTATCCACTAATTAAGGTATAACTATTTCATTGTTTAATTTCATGATTTGAAGCTAGTTAAAGATGAAATCAATGAAACCTAATCTGAGTTATATTAGTATAATGTTGTATTTAGATTGGTTATAGCCTAACTAAGTTGTTATGATGTTTGATTGATGATTTGGAGCTTTCGAAAATGAAGAACATAGGTTGAACTTTGATTTTCTTTATTAATGGCTATTTTGGTGAAATTCTTGAGTATTGATCTTGTAAACAATAATTTAAGCATGGTTAGATGGTATTTTGATTGTTGGAATAATGATTGAATCCAAAATATGAATTTTAGCCTATTTAGTTGGTGAATTTGACAGCACCGAATCTATCCGAGATGTCGTTTTGAATGTGCGATAACTTCTTAACCGTAGCTCGGATTGCTACGATTATGGACATTTTAGAAAGCTTATATGTAGCTCTAAACCTGTCCTTTAGAAACTTTTTAGAAATAAGGCTTCTAGGTTGGTTATAATTGCCTCTAAAAACTGATAAAAAGTTGATTTTAAGCTGTGAATTATAGTAACTAAAAGGAGTTTAAATTAAGTTTGGTTAAGTTATTGTTGTTGGATTTTTATGAAACTTTGGATACATATTACAGGTGTTAAATAAGCTCACTTGGTCCTTCCAGAGTGACCGTTGGACGACGTTTAGACATATATGGACGTAGAGCCTAATTTCACTCGATTTTTGAATATCGAAAAGCACTGAGTTTATGGGGCTACTTAACTTGCTATTTGCTAGACATGTGTTATCTATTTGCTACTTGCTTCCACACTCATCCATGTTATATCTCCTTATCAATTTCAAGAGATTATTGGCTATTGCACTCCGTCCTTCCATACGTGCTACTCGGTGGGTACTTTGTGTTTCACCCGGGGAGGCACGCTTAATCCCATATCAGCTGAGATTACTCGGGTATGGTGCGTATTTGACCGTGTTAGAGTTCGATCATTTTTCCCACTGTCCGGGATAGCTCGGGTGGGAAGATCATTCCACTGGCCGGGATAGCTCGGGTGGTATGAAATCTATGATATATATTGTTGTGCTTGCCACGACCGGAATAGCTCGGTGGCAGTACATATCAATTATTGATTTTCACACGATCTATTTGTTGCATACTTTGATATTCAGATGTATGATTCTCGAATGATGATTACTTATTACATGATTTACATCCTTCGTGATTATTGACTTCCATGGATTACATTTGTGAAGTTTTAGTAGTTAGTAGTTCCCGTTTACTCACTAAGCATTATGTGCTTACCCTTTTAGTTGTTCATATGTTTACAGACCGTGTAGATAAAGCAAAAAACAAGCTCGAATAGATTGAGATCTTTGCTTTTGGTGCTTCCAGTAGCACGACTATTTTGGTATTATATAGTTAGTCGAATACAACTATGGATTGTAAATTATTAGTTGTCTTTTGGTTGTAACTACAAGTATCTAGATAACGGGTAGCTAATGTCCTCTGTCTTGTATATAGTTTAAGCTTCTGCAAATCTATAAAGTTTATTTTGTCCGTTTTAGGATATTTTGGAAAACAGGTGCTTTCGGAAACGTCCTGTAAACCAAGCGGACATTTCGAATTAGAAACTCGTAAATATTATATCCCTTCTAAAGGTTTAAAAATGTAACTTTTGGTGGTTTGTTTATCATTTATAGAAATGATGTATTATAAACCTTTTATCATTTATGTAATATGGGTCTTACAATAAATGAAGCCTATGGATGAAATTTGTAAAAATCAGCAAACAAATCTTTAATTTACTCTAAAATATTATAGTTAAATATGATATAAAAATATAAATATAACTAATTTCCTTAAACCAATTAATATATAATACAAATGGTTACATTATAGCTAAATGATAATTATAATATATATATATATATATATATTTATATATATATATATAGCGATCAAATGAAAACCACTTCAATTTGTAAAAACCGTAAAAACTACTCTCATTCGTCGATTTCATTGTTTAATCTTATGAAATTTTTTCATGAAATTATTTAATTTTGTGAAATTGTTTCATATAATAATTTTTTTTGATAAAGTTGTTTCATATATGGTTATGAAATTGTTTCATATACTATTTAATGAAATTGTTTCATGTATTTTTCTAAAATTAATGAAACTGTTTCATGTATTTCTCTAAAATTAAAATAATGAAGATGATAATATCCATGATTAACATCATTCACAATAAAAATGATTAATCCACCTCTCATAATTACAAAAAAATGAACAAAATAAAAATTATGATTAGTTGAATGAAGTTTGTACAAATTAGGTGGTTTTTATTTGAACGCTCCCCTATATAGATATATATATATATATATATATATATATATATATATATATATAGGGTTGGGTTCACGTAAGACCAACCTGTTTTCGTGAAACTCGTGAGACAAAAAAAAACACTAATATTTCTATATCATTGACATATATTTATAATATTTCTATAATAATCTTCAACCAATTCATGCTAAATTATAATATTTCTATACCATTGGCATATATTTATTAACTATAATTCATTTATAACCATTTTTGGTCTGTATTAATTAGTTTAAATAAATTAGTCGAATTATATTTTTATGTCTAATTTAACTATAATATTTTTTTTATATTAATTATTTTTAGTAAATTACTAAGACTTCTACTTTTATATATTATTGTCTAATATATTGTTGGATATTTAAGTTTTAGCAAATATTTTAACTTTGAACTAATTAAAACGAAACATTTATTAAATTTATATTTTATTTGAGTTAAAAAATTTCATGAAAATAAAGTTTCTTTAAAAGATAAAATATTTTAATTATAAAATTTAAGTTTTAAATTTTATTAATTATTTTATTCATTTTTATATAGATTACTATGTATAATATCTCATGTGATAGAAGAACGAAACCCGCAAACCCAGGGCCGTCCCTGGGGAGGGCGGCACGGGCGCACGCCCTGGACCAAAAAATATCAGGGGCCCAAAAATAGTAGTTTAAAAGAATTTAATAAACTAAGGAAACCAAAAAAATCGTAGCATATAATAAGAGGCAAAAAGAATTGAATAAATAATAAGGACCCAAAAATATATTAACTAATTACATTGGAGAAGAAAAGTAAAAAAAATTAATTGGTCATTCATTAGTTGCTATTGTTTATTGTCTCCCTAATTTTTTTATCTCCAACAAGGTCTAATGATATTGGTTATTGTTATCTCTATATGATTGATTATTTTCGTGCTTTAACAATTCAACGTTAAGATCATGTGCTTGCTATTGCTATATATTTTTGTTGGATATTTTTATCAATTTCTGTTTCTATTGACTATTGCTATTTGGTTATCTTCTTTTAATTGTTTTTATTGACTATTGTTATCTATTTTTGTTTCTACATAAAATATTTTATTATTGTTTGACAATCAATTTATTGTTCTTATAATTTATGACTTATTTCATGGTTTTGTGATTAATCAATAATTTTTTTATACTAGATGTATTTAGTAATGTCTCTTATATATGTCATGTTCCATAAACTTTTAATCTTAACATCTTATTTTACTTGAACAAAAAAAAAAAAGGAAAATAGTATTTAAATATTTGTTAAGCTTGCATATTATATGTTTAATTCATTATTTATTTTTATTGGATCTCAATAGATCATCTTTTCTTTCATATTCTTATTGATGCTCATTTGTCTACTTGTCTATAAAACCTTGATAATCTTTTTTATTATTGATCTCTCATTGACCCTCACGATTACTTCATTCACATAAATTCTCTTTTTATATCAAAATAACACATATTTCTTGTTATGAACTAATTTTCTTTTTACTTTTTATAAAAAAATATCAACCATAGAGTCTATACTCTTGGTTTCAAATTACCTAATAAGTACATAAATTTAAGTACTCTCTTATCTATAATAAAGATAAATAAAATTTCTTTTCTCAGTAAATTATTAGCATTTATTGTACTCAATTTTATACTAATAAAAAATATTTATTGAATTTGTTTTCGTACTTACTGAGGGTCACTACAAGAAAAGTGAGCTTTGACGATGCGCTTTTTAGCTATGACATGTTTCTGCCACAAGTTATAACGACGACATGTTGTTATATACTCTTTCTGATGATAAATAAACTTGTAGCGACGACAAAAGTCATTGCTAAAAGCCTTGTTTTCTTACAGTGGGCCCTGTTTTTCCGTTCACCCAGGGCCTATAAAATGTCAGAAACGGGTCTACGCAAACCATCAATACATTTGGGTGTATAAGCATTATACTTTTGTCATAATAAGGGAAGTTATTTTGCTTGTTATATTTATGCAGTTTATTGATTAAATGGAGGGATCAAATCCTAAAAATGAAAGTAGAGATGGATCAAGTCTGCTATTAAAAATGAAAGACTTGGAGGGACCAAATTTATTATAAAAATGAAAACTATTTGGAGGGACTAAATCTGTTAATTAAATTGTAAGTTGAGGAAGAGAAGGGTCACTAATGGAAATTAATTGACGGCGTTAAAGGGAGGGACCATATCCGTTGTAAAAATAAAACCATATGGACATCCCTCGTTAAAAATTCTTTTTTGGGACCATATTCGTTATTTTATGTGAACCACAAGGACCAAATTTGCATTTAACTCTTTACAAAAAGACCTGTTGTGGGCATTTTGGGTATACATAATCAGTTACATTTAAGGTAATCGACTTCATTTAAGGTAACTAATAAATCCAAAAAATACGCTGAGAACATGCTCTTGTGATGGTTCACCTTGTGAGTATTTTGTCTGATTAGTTTTTTGATTCTTAACATGACGAGTCTGTAATTAGAATATTCACTTTGAGAATATCTTATGTTTAAGATGTTTAAATTGATTTAGTTTATAGAATATGTGAGAATAGTTCAAATAATTTTACCTTTGTGAATAAGATGATCATATTGGCTATATGGGATTGATTTTGAACACCTCATTCACATGGAGTCGATGGGGTTTGCACGTGAACACCCCGTTACATATCGTGTGAACCATGTTTGTGAACAAAAATCCATGTAATAGTTTTAGTTGTTAGATTTAGTTAGTTTTTTCATAATGTAATATTTGTTTACATTACTTTTACATCATGTGAATACAAAGGCCCATCTTGTGAACACGCAACATAGACATTTTAATTTTCTCACAATACCTCTACTTCTTGTGACATCTTGTGAACACAAAGGTTCATACATACTGTGAACACTCTATATTATGTGAAATATCTCCTTATATTATATTCACAATACCTCTGCAAAGGTTCATCTTGTGAACACTCGATGTAAACAGTTTTATTTGTTCACAATGCCTTTACATCTTGTGAACGTTGTCTTATGACAACTTAAACTTTTCTTAGATACGTTCTCATGACAACTTAAATAATAAGAGAGCTTTCAAAAAAGCAAATAGTCTTCACAGAGCCTCAAACGAATATAAACGACCCATTCAAATGTAAAAAGTGTGATTAGGAAAAGCATGAGAATTTCTACATAAAAAGGACCAATGCGAGGAAACTAATATGGATGGAAGGTCAATGTGATGATGGTCAATTAAATGATGTCGCTTGATGGTGTTTTTAGGAAAATGTAATCCGTTGGAATGAATGTTATGCTTTTCACAAGAGGTTAAAGGAGGGGACGTTTGAGTTTTTGGAATCGAAGAAGATGCTTGAGTAAAAATAGGATTTTTGTTTATGGAAGTTGTTGGTTCTAGATTTCTCAATTTAGATTTAATGACAAAAGAGTAAGAGCGAGAGCAATTAAGATCTATGAATTGGGTAAGAATAATATAATAAGAAGAAAATATATCACCTAGCCATCATCGTCATTTGTATTGATCGAAGAGAATGAATTAGACTTGAATGATCTTCACCTTGTTCACAAAAGTATGTTTGTAAGAGTGTAGTCAAAATCTTACAAAAAGCATGGAATGAACTAAGCATGAACTGTTATTAATATACCTAAAAGATCTAAGTATACACCAATGGAAATGTTCCATGGGTAAAAGTGCTCTAATTAACTTTTGGCGGGAACGGTTAAGCATAGTAGCTTCACACTTGTACATTAAAGAAAAGAGTTGAGTCCAAATGGATGTCCAGAGAATGGTCAGCGTCTCTATCTTGTTGGGTCATTATCAGGTTATGCATCTCTGGTTCTTCATTCAGATTGGTTCTGAATTCAACACTTGGCTTTTTTGATACTTTTACAAATACTGAAATGGGTTTAACAGAAGTTATTCAAATCTCTCAAAATAATAGATGCGAATTTAATAATCACATTAAATGCTTAGTTTCAATGTAAAAGTTACCATTTTACCAAGCTACCAATTTAAGATTAATTATTTATTAGATAATATTATTGGACTAGATTAATCCTCATGCACGGTTATCTTCCGTTGCATATAGGGGTATAAGCAAGATGTAACACCCTAAAAATTTATGATTCGTAAAATAAATAAATGTTAAAGGTTAAAATTTAAAGAGTAAACGACATACAGAATTAAAGTGTCGATACTCGAAAAATATGATTTTATTGCAATAAATAAAATCAATAAAAAAAATGAAACATTTTGTATTTAATTGAGTTGGGATGAAAATGCAGAAAGAAAAACAAAAGGGACTAGTTCTGCCAAAAGTAGAAAACTAATTTGGAAATGATTGAGATCTGGGAAATCATTTCCCCAAATCACGTTTTTCTTATTCTAGAGACGGTTTGATGCCCTATAAATTGGAATTTTCGGCTGAATATTTGTGGAGACGTTCCTAAGGGTGTAAGGGAGTAAATGTCCTTGGAATTTCGAGATTTCATCAAGAAATGAGAGAGATATCGAGTTTAGGGTCATACCGCACAAAAACGGTGATTGGAGGTAAAATACTCAACCAAAAATTGATGTATAATATATGGTTGGTTTTCGTTTTTCAATTATCTTTCTGTTGGTACAAGTTTCGTGGGCTATGGTGGCTTGTACATCAAACGATTTAGGCTAGAAGTTGTTGTGGCGGCGGCTCGAAGAGATTCAGGTACAAAAACTCAAAATACGAGTTTAATATTGAACCGTAACAGCTGTAAATTTGGATACGAGTTGGGATTATTATTATTATATATAAGATTTTGTAAAAAGTTTGGTGAAAAACGATTGGAAAAATATCTCAACCGAAGATCGTTCACGATAGCCGCACCAATGGTGCGACCGGGTTGGGCCGGGCAGAGCCGGCCGATGCTAGACCGGGTTTAAGCCATGGCCGACTTGTTTCGGTCGAGTTCAGTTAGACTCGAGTTATTTTGATAAAATCGGTATTTGTTAAAAAGAGATTTGAGGCTCATTTATTTACTTAGATTTACTTGGATTAATCGAAATAAATCGGGATGTTTTGATTAAGTTAGTAACGAATTGAACATCAATTGTAAAAGTTATTAATTAATTGGATTTTCATATTTAAATTATAAGAAATAATTTAATAACTTAATGCGGGAGTTGCGACTAGATAATTGTGGGATCAGACGTTTTTATAACGAGAAGCGTATATATTTAAATGTTGGGTTTAATACTTCGTAAAATATTTTGGATGTGAAAAATTCCATTGGAGAGGGGGGTATATGGCGATGAGGTATGCTTGGGGTTGACCCGTTGAGCATGCCCACCCTAAGGTTGACCCATTTGACTTTTTGGAGAAAAGTCAATACTCTAATTATTGAAATATAATTACATGTTATAGGATATTACTCAGGGACAAGGTTTAGCTAAGCAGAGCTATTCAGGTGAGTCTACATGAGACTTTAACTGGGATGCATGCTTACGTACAAATTATTTGAGCATTACGTTATTTTTTTTTATGTACATGTTTATGGGTTTATTACATGTATATGAATTATTATTGTGGGTTGCATGCTATTTGTTTACGTGTTTTTAAACATTAATTAGCATGTTATAAACGGATTAATATTTTTTTCGGGTATTAGAAAGGGTCAAAAGTCATAAGGGATGGCACATCCTAGGGATGGGTGACCGAACAAGGGATAGCCATGTAACCCGGGATGTGCCGATGACGGTAAGACCTTAACCCGACGAAAAATTAAGAGATCTTGATTGTCCCACTTTAATCAATCTTCATTAAAGCTCCAATTCAACAATGGCAGATCTATATAAATCTTGTAAGAACACTTGAGAGAATAGAGAGAAAAAGTCAACACTCAAAATATGGTCAAACTCCTATTACGTAACTTGATATTACAATAAGCATCCTTCCAAAAATTACAGAACTCACCCTTTATATAGGGTCAAACATGACACAAATAGTCAAAGTCAAACTGTCTAAAGAAAAGTCAAACACAATGACTTTAATACAATTATAGACAAAATTAACTTTCAAGACGAATACAATTTTACACTGAATTTCATTCCTAATATTCTCCTCCTTTATATTCAAACTTGAAAGAATTTGATCTCTATGAGTCTCGTTTGAACTTTTTTGCTTTAAGCACTCTATGTCTTTTTCAAAACAATCTCCAACTCGAAATCTTCAGACAATCGTTAGTTGAAATATCTTCTAACATTCTCCCCCTTGAATGTAGAACAACGATGATCTTCTCTTTTGACAATGTAGAACAAAAACAGTAACAATCTTCAGAATTAACCTTTAACAAACTTTCTCTTAAAAGGTAATCTTTATCAGCAAACTGTTGTAAAATTGATCTTTACATTCAACAACTCTCAGACATTGTAGCATCGGAATAATCTTCAGTAATAATCTCCAGTCGTACTCCTTTTGAGCCTTTTGCCAATTTTGATGTTACTCCCCCTTTGATATTTATAACAAATTCCCCTTATAATTTTCAGAATTGAACATTTCATTCATTATTACATACTCTCCATTATGATGAAATGAGAATCATGACATCATACACAAGAATGAATGAAATTTTCCGCGAAGCCGTCAATTCATGAAATTGTAAGTAGATCTTTTCAAATCCACTTGTTTAATCTTTTCAGATTAAGGGAATAGGAAGATAACAACCAATTTCAGCATATGAAATTGTTTTCAATCTTATGAAAAGATTGGTCTGTGAGTATAACAGATATACTCAGTACAACGAATGTACTGTATATATATGAGACTTTTTTAGGCTCATCTCACCGGGTCTTCCATTCAATCATCGATAGCTTAATTATAGCATATCTATGAATGTTTTGGTAAAATAACATATAATTTGCAAAATCTGTGTAGTGTAGAAAGATAAAACAACATATGCTTTTGTTTAGGCTCAAAAAGATAAACCGTGTGGACTACACAAATTTATCAGACTCAATTAGTGATCAAAAAGACTTGAAGGGGGGACATATATCCTTCTGATTCAATATCAATTTTCTCCGAATGAGAAATTGATAGATGATGAGCTGCGTGCCCCAAGTGTTATTGAAACACTTATCTGTTGAGAGATAAATGAGTAGCAGGTGGGGTTATGACAAGAATTGGCCTGAGCTTTGCCTTTTTCAATATTATTCTCGAAAGAATTGAGAACTAATAGATTGTGTGGTATGCCTGGAATTTAGAAGTTTGGAACAGGATTTTCTTATTCTTTTAATCCTGACACAACTCTCATCAATTCTTTTTATCTCACAACAACTACCCCTCTCATTTTCATTTTAGTCTCAGCACACAAACTCTTTTTGATTTAATCTCACTCAGATATGGTTGTCCTCTTGGGTAGGTCTGTCGGTTCTGACATTCCATAGAGGTATTTCTGATAAGCACTCAGACCCTCCTAAAAACAGTATGCTTATATGATCACAAGAGTTGATCAAAAATAATATTTCAGATAAACCACAATGATCAGATAAAAATTGATCAAGATATTTGGCTTTAAGCACAATCAATAAAGGAATAATGCGACAACGATCAGATTATTCGGTATGTGAGAGAAATGAATGAAGATCTGTAAGAACGAGTTTACAGATTGTGAATATTCAAAGAATTAACGAATGTATATCAATCAAAGTAAAAAAATTCAGAAAAATAACCTTTGAATACAAACGAGCGTATTATCACCGAAAATGATATTATTTAAGAGACGTGATAATAACAATTTCAAGAATAGCTGAAACAGGTATTGGAGTTATGTACAATGAGAAATTACACAAGTAAAATCTCAGGAAATACCTGTTCAGAAAAATGTACTCATTTCCACACAAAAAATATTTACTTTCCAAAAAACATTTATTCAAAAATTCTATAGACTCCCCCTAAAAAATAGATTTTAAGAAATGTTTCAGTTCAGCTAAAAAAATTTAAAAAAAATAGAAACATTTTTAGCACTGGTCCTAAACTGGGTGTTTAGAAACCACATTCAGTTAAGCACGGGTCCTGAACTGTGTTGTTCAGAAGCCTTGTTTGAAACATATTACAACTCCTCCTACATTAGTGTATCACTGATATGATATTCTGATCAGCACAAAATTAACACACCTGCAAAATCAGATCAAATAGATTTTGGTACCCAAATGAATTTGGATCCTATTTTGTTAGTATCGGGCTGAGGTATGTTGTAACTTCCAAACCATCTATTTCAATTAGATATCTTTTTTTAGCACTTTGAACAGGATGATCAGATACAAAATATGATCCATACTAATTATTATAATCATACATGTTCTTACGTTTCCAGTCCTTCTGATCTCTGTTGTCTGTACTCCATCTGTTGTATGTCTTCTTGTTCACAAAATCTGCTGATTTGCATGTGGAGCACATGATTTTTCTCTTGCTAAGATGAATCAAATTAGTAGTAGATCTTACAAAACAAGGAAGATGATTAGTAACAACAAGAGTCCATGATGAAACAGATTCAGATTTATTAACCCAAATGCTTTTAATTTTAGAAGAATTATTGGGTGATCCGATAACATACCCTTGATAAAACTGATTTGAAGAACGAGACTTGTTCTTAGAAATAGTTGATTTAGAACTGCTTGAATAACTATTGGATTTTAACACTGGAACAGTTATAAAAACAAGTTTTACACTGAGATTGAGAATCAGTTGAGCTTTCAGCTCTTGAAAGGTTTGTTACTTTCTTAAGTAACTGGTCTCTCTCATCAGCAACTAAATCATACTTCTTCTTAAGTTCAGATCTCATATTCAATTCAGTTACAAGTTCTGTCTCTAGATCAGACAATTTCTTTGAAGTATCGAAAAAATTACCTTCTAATTCTTTCTTCAGTTTATCAAACACTTTCCTTTCTTTCTCAAACTTCTTTCTTTCGTCATCTGAACTTCCCTTATCATTCTCAGAAGCAATGTCAAGCCACTTCTTCTTTTCTGTAAGTTCTTTGGCAATTGCTGCATGTTTCTTGACAGTGTTTTTCTTTTCAAGAGAAAACAGTCTTGTATCTTCATCTAGTGCTTTCTGCTTTTGTTCAGCACTATTAAGCAATTCCAAATTCTTGCTCAGACACTCTTCTTTAAACTCTTTCTTTTCTTTATCAACCTTGGCTCGTTCCAAGATGATAAGTTGTTCAAAATCAGAAATTTGTTTTAGAAGCATTGTGGCATTCAGCTCGAGAGAGTTATCTTATTCTCATAAGATAGGCATTCAGCATCAAACTTTTTCTCTCTTTCAGAAACTCTTTTCTTATCCTTTTCAGATTCATTCCTTAACTCATACAAATCACTCTCAGATTTATTAAGTTTTGCAGTTAAGTTCTCAGTCTCTGGATTAACTTTCTCAAAAGAATTCCTCACTTTTTGCAGATCTTGAAGTTTGTTGAATAACTTCTTATTAGCATCAATCCAAGTCTTCAAATCTTCTTCACAATCTTTCCTTACTTTGTCCAAAGTTCTCTCAAATTCATTAGCCTTATCAGATAAAACCTTTTCAAAATTTTCTTTCAAGGTTTTATTTTCTCGTTGTAGCTCATTGATAAATTCTTTATCACCAAAATTTTCATCAAACAAATTAAGATATTTTTCTTTGTAGCGCTCTACTCTTCTTTCCAATTCAACAATCCTCACTCTCAATTCTTTGTCCTCTCTCTCATATGAAACTGCCATTTTCAAATCAGATTGATTAATCGGATCAAATGCTGTGAAATCAGATAAAAGAAATCAAAAACAGTTAAGCTCAAAATAAAACAAATTCTGAAAAAAAAAAATCCAAAATCAGATAAATGATCAAGAAATTGGCTAAGTATAAAATTGAAAAATGGACTGGCCGAGGAACACACAATTCGAACACGAGACAAAAACTCCGGCTAACTTGTTACAAAATTGACTAAGTCCTAAATCGTGCAAAGAATTGATAGAAGATGGCTAATCCGGATGTGGGATCACAACTAAGTTCTTCTCCGGAGATCAAATCCGGACAAGGTAATCTAACAACAAATTGATGAAAACCCCACAGTTAGAGCCTCAAAGTTTTTGGCCTTTCAGGATGTGGTTGCTTCTAGCTTCTCTAAAGTTAGTAAGTTAATCACATCAAACGCTCAAACCCTTAAAAGTTCAATTGATGCTCTCTCCGAACGGGTATCTATCTTGGAAGAGACTTGGCGAGCTCAAGCCACCTCACTGAAAAGAAGGCATGATGATCCGGACGATCCTGATCATCATGAGCGTGAGAGGAAAAGGCAAAGGGTGGCTGAGTCGTCTGCTCGTGCTCAAAGTGTTGAAAGAGAGCCAACTTCTCAAGCTATAAATGTCGAAAGTTCTGTTCCTGAATCTACAAGGGAAAGAACTACTGAGCCAATTGTTGTTGAAGATGATGAAATTTTGGAGACAAATCCAGCGATCGAGCCAATGGTTGAAAAGTCGGCGGACTCCACAGTAGGAACAAGGTTGCTACTGGATTTGTCAGCCAATGTTGGTTTTAATGAAAGTTTTGACAGAGAACTGGGTGGAGAGCAGGATTTTGGAGAAGATATTGATAACATTGATGAATCAACTGGAGTGTATTTCGACTTTGAAACAGACATTAATGATGAAGATCCTATCTTCCCACTCTAGGGTGATCATCAAACATTGCTTGAATCCTCCACTACAGTTGAAGTTGGTGCATCCGATACTCCTAGAGCGGCATTTGATCCGACCGAGATATTTACAAATAATTATGTGCCGTTTGCAATTCGTGCGAACTTTCCAGGCTATGACAGGGCAAGAATTAGAGAGCCTTATCTTGAAGATGTTTATTTTGGTATCTTCCTCCGGCACCGCAAAGCTCTCAGTGCAGATAAGATTCTTGGTATTCACAAAGAAACCAAAGACTATCGTATGGAGTATAAGCACATCCTCAAAGCAAAGCGTCTCCCGATCAGCCAAGTTCGGATCAAACATTGAGTCGTGACAATTAAACAAATTGATGCTCAAAGACTTCTTAGACTCTGGTATCCGGTCATAGTTACACGACAAGATGGTAATGTCTGGGTGTTTAGCGAAGATGATTTCTCCAACTTGTATTTAGAAGATTTGGAGCACATGTACCACGAAATCTGGAATATGACGAACAAAAGAGAAGGAGTTCTTGTGGCTCTTAATGCGATTAAAAGGTTTATGCGAAGTCACGTCAAGGTGTATATGGTTCTTGAAGACAATCAAAGAATCATTAACTTGAAGAGACCTGATCAAGAGCTAGAAGATATTGAAGCTTATCCATTTTACATGATTCTTGAACAACCGGAGTTCGGGGTGATATATGATGTCGAGGGTCGGATAAAGAAGTTCATGAGATTTAGTGAGCTAAATAAATTTTCTGACGGTACTATACGAATGGTGAGACGGGCGCTTGAAGCAAGGAGAGTTAATAATGATAAAGTTGTGGAGATGGAGAGAATGAGTCTAAAGGATAGGTATTTGCTGATTAATGCCTTGAATTTGCTTGAAGAAAAATTGCAGTATCGGAATGCACTGAGGAGGCTAGAGACACTGCTCGGACTCAGAAACACCAGATTTACAAGGTGTCGAACTTGAATCCAAAGGGAGAGATTGTTGGGTTCAAGATTGTGCTTTAAAGTTGTATTTAAGTTCTCCCTTTATATTGTTTTGTAATAGTTAGTCTTTACTATTTCCTTAGTATAAATAGTAATTAGTTTCCTACTTGTCATTAGTTCACTTGTTAATCTGATTAGAGCTGTAATCAATCTGTAATTCTCTCTAAAAGAAATCTATTGAAGATTTGGTAAAAATCTCTCTCTTCTCTTCTTCTTGATCTTGATCTTGAAGATTATTATGATTTTGTATGATTTGGGAACTTCAAATCTCATTATTATTTCAAAAGGGTTTGAAACAAATGTGTATATTATTGTATTTGGGGGTATTGTTTGTTTTATGCATGATGAGATACGTATGATTGTACACAAAAACCATGAACCCACTAAGCTTTATGAAGCTGACTATTAGTACGCATTTCAGGAGCTGGAAGTTCAAGAACGGACAAGGCAAAGGTTCTACATAGAAAATAGAACTATTATTCAAGTTATGATTTATAAAATCTTTTATATTTTAATTGGATTTAAATGTAACGTAACCTAGTATGGGACGGGTTAGTTTTGAGATATTGATTACAATTAAATTATTGTAAGACTTCGCTGTAATAAGGCTTTATTAGCCGCTATATTTTGGGGTTATTTATTGTTATTTAATGAGAATGACGTGACACAACTCATGATGAAAATGAGGGTGTTACACAAGAAGGTGCCACGTGTCCTGAACTTTCAAGAGATATTTATCACGAATGATGTAACATTTATTCATCATGAATGTTGTAAACAATTCACATCCATTATTCATGATGAATGAGGATACATGTCTCACTCTTGTCTGTCCCTAGCTTCATAAAGGAAAACATGTTTGTAACTTATCTTCCCCCCACCTCTCTCTCTCTCTCTCTCTCTATATATATATATATATATAGATATGTTACATATATATATATAATCAGTTTGTGAATCTCCATTGCAAATCAGTGTAACATTACCTGTTCAAGAGTTGAAACAAAAGTCAGTCATACAAAAACAAGCTCCAGCGACAAGATGACAAGCTTAAAGCCATGACCTCATTCATAACAACTTTGATATGTCTATTAGCACCTATTCTTGACAATACTTCTTAAGAAGCTACAACAAAAACCTTACCAGTCTAATAATAGATGAAATTGCACGTACTTCAGACAAAGCCACACCACACCAAGAATACACATTATATTTTGGTAAGTACTGCTTGGTCTATCCCATTTTTATATAAGGCATCTATTGTCCCTTACTCCCTTTGTCGGCGAATGAAAACACCACAAAAAAGCAAGTTTATAAGATAAAAATCTGTAAGGGGCCATTTACCAAAGGCGTACTAAGTCACATTACTTTACCGGATGAATATGACAATCACAAAGAATATTACTCGGTAAGAGCAAAGGCAATGATCGAGAATTTTACTCGGTAAGTGATAACTCTTACTAGGGTTAGCACTTACTGGGTAAATTGTTGCATATGATAGGTGGACTAAAATCTTATCCAGTAAGTAAGTGTAAATGATAGTGTTGAATTTTGTCGGTAAGCGTTTACCCGGGTAAGTGTTTGGTAAATGACCCCTGAATTTCTTAATGAACGTTTTTATATGACTTAAATTAATATGATTACACAATTGTGTATATGAGGTTTAAATGTTGTAATAAGTTTATAGGATGTTTTTTATTAACAAAAAAGAAAAAAATAGGACAAATTAATATAAAGAGTCTTTTTATCTTAAATACAGGACACTTTTGAGAATTATTATATGACAGTAGTAAAACAAAATAGAGTTTATAGAACATAAAAAATTCCAGATGTCTTAATACATCGTCTTATAGCATTTAAGTTTATAAGACCAACAATAAAACATTCTATTTAAATGTTGTAATAAGTCTATAAGAAGTTTCCGTACGTCATAACAAGTTTTTTAGGACACTTTTGATATAAAAAAAAACGAGATGTATTATCTATTTTATAAGATACTTTGAAAAGTGTCATATGAACACAATTTTTTCAATATAAACCAAATAACACCTTATGAAAAAAAAAAAGATGTATTATCTATTTGAATACACCTTTTTATATGTTACTAGTTTTTATATAGAACTTTTTCAAATACTACGTTATGAAAAATAGTTATATGACGTTTTATTTTAGAAGTTGTTAAGATGTCCAAAACCGTTGTAAAAATATATTGCAACATGTTTATATAGAATGCACAATTAAGAATATATATATATATATATATATATATATATGACGTTTTATTTTAGAAGTTGTTAAGATGTCCAAAACCGTTGTAGAAATATATTGCAACATGTTTATATAGAATGCACAATTAAGAATATATATATATATATATATATATATATATATATATAAAAGATCTTAGTCATTTGAGAATATTTATGGGATCCAATATTAACCAACCATTTGATGTAATCATTAATAAATTGAAAATGATATATTAGTAAACGGTAAATAACATGACAACTAAGCAAATCCTTTTTAATTAATAAATATATTCTACCACATCAATTCCATATTCATCTCATAGTTTGAAGTTTATCCCATCCATTTTCTCTCCTCCATGATTTGATACTACACCATCGTGATTCCCTTAGATGCACGTATTCTTTTTGCTGCAATCAAACTTCATCGCCATTCTGTAGCAGATGCTCCATGTACGTCTTGATACTGCACGTTGCTTATTTTCACACCGGAAGCCTGCAAATTTTTACCTATTGAGTAGATATTGAGTTTTTGAACCGCAAGTAGATAATGATCGATGGATGCAAGGAGAATGGGAAGACGTACCTGACTGGAGGAGTTGATGCTACCCAAACAGTAGTTTTGGCAGATAATGATTGGGTTCAGGACATGGGTCATGAGGCATGATAGAAGAGAAATCCTTTAACAAACCTACTACAACTTGGCGCTCGCCCATGATTTTTTCGCTATGCATCTGTCTAGATCTGGATTTCTTTCTTCTAGATTTTTTTTGCTTATGTTTTCTCTTACGAGTTGATTTTGTATACTTTTGTTTATGTTCTTGAATGATTTATATGTTTACAATGGTGTTCACATAATGTTCAAATCATGTTCACAACCTGCATTTCATCTTTTGACGATGTTATTGTGCACAATGTGTGGTGTGAACAGTGTGAACATTGTCATCGCACTACAGAACCAACATTTGCAGAGTATGTACAATGTGTAGTATGCACATTGTGTTCACAATATATTGATCGAAGGACAATGTGCACACATGTTCCAAAAAGATGTTCCAAGGATCATGAAGGCCATAACCACAATGTTGGGACGAAGGAGATAGGGGAGGGGGGGAGGAGGGAGGAGATATATATATATATATATATACACACACACACGAGAGAGAGAGAGAGAGAGAGGAGAGAATTTTTAAATACCTATAATACTCTTTATTTAATTTTTCAATTCAAAATTAGTAATTTCCTAATTTGCTATAATTACATGGATTAAAATGGACCTCAGAGTTCCTATAAATTATCAGGTTCTTAAAAGAACACCTATATATATACACATACATACATATGGGCTCATTCAAGGAAGAACTGATTAATTTGTGGTAATCGTGAGATCCAATATGAACCACTCATTTGAGATATTTAAGGATATTTTTTAAATAAGTTAAAAAGGTAATATATTAATTCTATTTTTGACAACTAATCAAAATATTTAATTAAATCTTTTAGAAGGAAATATTTAATAAAAATTAGTTACCTGGTATATCAATTACCTAATAATATATATTGTATTTTAAAGACGTTTGTGAATCAAATTGTATCATAACGTTCACAATGTTTCACATGTATCACAATGTATTTTCTTTGTTTTATGAAATGTATCATAGTGTGCATTTTTTTTTCATTGCTTTACAAAAGGTATCACATTGTGTATCTTGTATGTATATCTAGGTATCACAGTGAATATCGTTTATAGATATCACATTGTGTATCTTGTGTTCACATAAGGATCATCAGAATAAGGTTTGTCTAATAAGATTCGCTGGAGAGAGGAAAGCAGAGATGAGAGAGGTTATTCTAAAAAATTCCTAAAATGCCCTTAATTAATATTTTAAGTCAAAATTACGAAAATTATTAACTTCCTAATTTAACCTTTGATTTGTGGTTGAGATTGAATCCCACGGTTATTACAAACAAAACAATTATCATTTGATTAGGCTCATATATATGTATATGTATACGTGTATATATATGTATATATATATATATGTGTGTGTGTGTGTAGATGTGGGTTATATAATAACCCTTTATATTTGTACAACCAATGCAACCCAATCTCAACCGTCCATTTAATTTGATGAATATGTAATTTCATATAAGTTTTGATTGTTTTTTAATATAAAGTATTGATCATAATTAATGAACCTTATTTATATTTCATAAATATTTAAATCATAATAAATGAATCATCATTTCCATAAATATTTCAATTTATTGGGTTGCATTAGTTGTACAAATATAATGGGTTGCATTTGAAACAAACTATCTCTCTCTCTCTATATATATATATATATACACATATATATTTTGTTGTAACATGAAACCCGATTTTATTGCACTAATACCACCTATGTACTAAAAGACCAGATGACTGAAATATCAAGACAATTAATTTTACTAGAGTACCTCTAAAAACAAAACAAAATCACAAGTTCAGGAGCATCTTTCAATCGATGATTCCAACATTATTTTAATGGTGGACTTTGTTCCCTCCTTTTAACTTTCAGCAGGTGATGATTACAACGTAGACTTACGAAACTAATATATATTATATGTGACAAGAAAGAAATCCAAAAGCATAAAACAAAGAGAATCTTAAATTCTGGTAAGAGCATAATTAATAAACCCATGGATGTTCTTCTTCTTTAAGTAGTCTCTCCTCTAAAGACATCATATCATAGCCAGTTCCCTTCAAGTACGTGACTTAAATAATCCACCATTAATGGAGTTCCAATCACCCTTTTCAGTCATCATCGCTTTCCTAGTTTTTCTTTTCTTCTTTCTATTCCAATTGGTTAAGGTCATGAAAAGATCTAGTAAGCCAAAGTTGCCACCAGGTCCATGGAAGTTGCCCTTCATTGGTAACATGCTGTCCATGATAAGCTCAGAGCTATCACAGGAAATCCTTAGGAACCTAGCCAGGAAATATGGACCACTCATGCACCTGCAACTCGGGGAAATTTCCGCGATTGTTGTATCATCTACCCAGGTCGCAAATGAAATCTTCAAGAATGATGTATCGTTTGCAAACCGGCCTGAAATTCTCCTCGCAAAGATAGTTCTATACAACAGTACAGACATTGGGTTTGCAGCTTATGGTGATTACTGGAGGCAAATGCGAAAAATCTGCACCTTGGAACTTCTCAGTACGAAGAAGGTACAATCATTTGCTACCATCAGGGAGCAAGTGGCCAGGGGCGTTGTTGATTCAATTAGGGAATCCTCAGGATTTCCTATTGATCTTACGGAGATCATATTCATCTCAACGAATACTGTGACATCCACAGCTGCATTCGGAGAGAAATACAAGGACCAAGAGGAACTTCTACGATTACTCAAAGAAATGGGTGAAACAGCAAGTGGTTTTGATGTGGCAGATTTATTTCCTTCATACAAGATTCTTCATGTTCTCACAGGAATGAAGCCTAAATTGGAGAAATTGCATCATAAGCTTGACAAAATACTAAATGACATCATTAACATGCACGAAGAGAACCGTGCAGGCTTAAAAAGCCGAATTGGTGATGCGGGAGAGGAAGATCTAGTTGATGTTATGCTTAGACTTAAAGTCAGTGGTGATCTTGAGTTTCCCATTACATCAGAGAATATCAAAGCAATCATCCTGGTTAGTAGGTTCCCTAAAGTTAAGTTGATTTCATTCCTATACTTGAGATAATCTAACAAAACAGTTGTGTGGAAACCTGTGGATAATGCATACCAAATTGTGCATACCTGCAGCATGCAATAGATGATAACAAAATCGGGTTTATAGGACACCAAAAGTGTTTTAAGTATCTTAATAGATAATCTTATATGACCAAACATTTGTGTGTCATATCTAAAAGTGTTGTAACAACTTTATATGACTATTTTGGGTGTTTTACCAATCTTCTTGGGACACTTTGAAACAAAGTGTCCTATTAACCCTTTTACAGGACACTTGTCTTATAAATCACTTTTTCAAACAGTGTCACATGAAAGGGTTAATAGGAAAATTTCATAAGTGTCATAGAAAGTTCGTTAAGACGTCCCATAATCTTATTTACAACACATTTAAATATGACATATAAATATTTAGTCCTATAAAGTAATCCATTTGTACACTCAGACATTTTTGGTGTCCTATAAACCTGATTTTTCTTTGATGATAGCACAATCATTCACTTCACAAAATGGGTTACATTCGAAATGGGTTAATTGACCAAGAATAAAACCTGTAAATATGCATGCAGGATGTATTTGCAGCAGGAACTGATACTTCTTCATCAACAGTTGAATGGGCAATGTCAGAAATGGTGAGAAATCCACAAGTGATGGCAAAGGCGCAAGCGGAAGTTAGAGAAGTACTCAAAGGAAAGGAGGTAGTAAACGAGACGGATTTCCAACGACTGAATTACCTGAAGCTGGTTATCAAAGAAACGCTGCGTTTGCATCCACCGATTCCCTTGTTACTCCCAAGAGAATGTAGGGAAAGATGTGAGATTAATGGATACATGATACCGGTTAAGACCAAAGTCTTTATCAACGCATGGGCACTAGGACGAGATCCTGAATTCTGGATCGATGCCGAGAATTTCGTGCCTGAGAGATTTGAAAATAGTCATCTTGATTTCACAGGAAGTAGCTGCGAATATATACCATTTGGTGCAGGAAGGAGAATATGTCCTGGCCGTACATTTGGTTTGGCTAATGTTGAGTTTCTTCTTGTGAATTTGCTGTATCACTTTGATTGGGAACTTCCTAATGGGATGGAGCATGGAGAAGTGGACATGAGTGTCAACATCAAAACAGGAGGTAGGAAAAAGAATAGTTTGTGTTTGGTTCCTATCCCACGACTTGAATGAATTTGTAAACATATTACGTACAGAAAATATAAAAAACATCAAGACACGTTGTGCATCAAGTATCATCTTTCATGAACACTAAAACAACGTTAGCCTTATAGAACGTTCAAGCATCATAATAAAATAAAAACGATGTGTATCTGAATATTGGGACAACACAACGGCCGAGTTCATATCCATGATATTCTATATCTAAGACTTCATCCAACAATCCATAGTAGTTGGCCTCGTAATCTAAGTAACAAAACCCTCTCACACATACTCCACTATTATGTGTGGTGCAATTTCTACCGTGAGCTAGCGTGTGGAACTTGTAACCATTTACAAATAACCACGTGTCTCCTACCAGTACGTATCAGTTGGTATGCCAAAATCCTCACATGATCGGAAGCAGGGTTCGACCGAGACATAACCTATAATCATATCATTTGTAATATTTTATTAAGTACAAAAAAATAATGATGAATGAAAATTAATATGTATACACTTACATGGGTATGAAACCATGCAACAAAGTGATTGCCTTTACGTTTGTCGAGCCTGCTTCATCGATATATGGCTTTGTACATTTAATCTTTGTATTCAAGATATCTATGAACGAATAAATTTCATCACAATTCAGTAAAATATATATGTGAGGTTTGTGCATATCTTCATCCGATAGATTAACATATGTTCCGCCTTTATCAAATAATCCTCGACGTGGAGTTTTAAATATTTTTAACCGTTGGTCTGAAGATAAACAATCGGGGGCAAAATTCCAAGGCTCACGTTTCCGTGTCTTTACCGCTATTCCAAAATACAAGGAGCAGTAGGTGTAGATAGTTCATTAACCAAATATGCTTCTACACTTGACCCTTCTACCCTTGCTATGTTTCTCATTGTCCTTTTCAACGACCCTAGACGTCTCTCATAGAGATATATCCATCGATATTGAACCGGACCTCCAACTATTGTTTCATGTGCCAAATGTACCACAAGGTGTTTCATGGAATCAAAGAATCTCGGTGGGAAGAATCTTTCCAATTTACAAATAGTTTCCAATATACTTGTCTGCAACTGAAGCAAGTCATCGACGTGTAACACCTTCGAAAATATTGCACAAAAGAATGTGCACAGCCTCCGTGATAACGTCCCATATCGGAGCCGCTACCGATGGAGCAGTCTTTGCATGAACAAGCGACAATCATGACTTTTGAAGCCATAGAAACTACCATCTTCAACATTTACTAATAGATCTATGTTAGAAGCATAGCTGTCTGGAAGAAGTTTTTGGTTTAAACCATTCACACATCTTTCCTACTTGCTATTTGTTCCCTGTGTAAGAAGTTTTTGGTTTAAAGATTTTATTTCGTTCTTCCCTTACATGCAACTCCTATCAATTGAAATATTCTTCAATGTCTTTCCTTGCTTTTAAGTTGTCTTTTGATTTTGGGGTGTCCATGATGGTGTGAAAGAGATTGTCAAACACATTCTTTTCAATGTGTGTTACATCTATGTTGTGTCGGATCAACAAAGAGATTGTCAGCTCCCAGAAAATGCTCTTCTTTACTCAATTGGAAGTTACCCAAAAACCCACAGACTTCCTATATTGCCTTGATCCGTGTGGGACTCCTTCATAGAGCATAGGAAGGCTATAAACTTGAGCCCATATTTTCTCCCCAGTTAGCAGAGGGGGTGGATCAGCCTTTTTAACATGTCCAACACGAAATAGGTTCTTATCATGCCTGAACGAGTGTCTCATTTGCAGAAACTTGTTGTGACAGTTAAACCAACACGACTTTCCTCCACTTCGCAACTGGAAAGAACATGCATTACCCATGTAATATGGGCAAGTTAACTTGTCATGCATGCTCCAACCAGACAGCATGACATAAGTAGGGAAGTCACTAACCATCCACAACAGTACGACTCTCATTGTGAAATTCGCCCGTCGATAAGCATCGTAGGTAACAATTTAATATTCACATAATCACATTCCCAAACATAATAAGGTATCCAAGCACAAATATGTTCCTGTAAACCCATGATTACATTGCCAGTTGTAATTTGAATTTACCTCACATATTGTTTTTTAATCCATCGTATTTATTTCAAAGGTTGTACATATGTCAGGGACTCTTAATATACAAATAATACAGTTTAAGTCTAGACATCATCTTGAATACCTAAATCTATTAAACTCAAACTCTGATACCAAACTTGTAACACCCCAAGATCTCGTTTGCATATAACCATGCATTTCATATATCAAGAAATACAAATTTACATAATTTAGTCCCAATATCTACAAAAGTTACATTATAAAAGTAGCTACCAAATTTTTCCATATATGCTATGTACTAAACTTTTATACATAACAAGTATTCAAGTACAAAATTCATATATCATCCCAAACTCCATATGCAAACAATTCATAAAATCTTCATATTTTTTCTTCCCCTTATCGTCCGATTGTGCCCGACCAGTAATGCACGTTCTTAAAACACCAAAATGAGGGTTAAACCTTGATAAATAGTGAGAAATCCCCTTGTTTGCTATTACAGATGAAAAGTTACCAAAACACTTTTATAAACCCAAAATTTGTATAAATAATAAATAAATAGCATTTTAACAAATAAACCTGTTTTGTCACATCTATAAGATGAGAAATCACCAAATTATCTGATGTACATTGGGAATTCAATGTATAGAGAACTCATTTTATAAGTTTTTAGTTAGTTTATTTTACTTTTTATCCCAATCTTGAGTCATTTTATTACTTTATTTTCCCCTTTATTAATTATGGAACTAAAAATGTGATTTACTTGTCTTTTACACCATTAGAAGTCAAATATGAAAAAAAATGTATGATTGTTTGTTGCTATAACATTCATGCATCATGGATCTGATGGTTTTCGGCTTTTTGAAGGGCTTATTGAGCTAAGCTGTTGAATACTTTTTGTTTCTATAAGTCCATAAACTGAAGACTCTTTGAGAGATTCAAGGATGCTAAACTCTTGTTAGGATTATATCACAATCTAGTTACTTTAATTGTACTTGGTGTTGACTTTTGATGCTTTGTCCACTAGATTTTTTTATGTCTTTTTGTGCCCTATTTTTGTATAAATAAGGAGGTTGGGTCTTTGCATTTGCATCATAAAAATCAGTTATAAAACTCATTTCTCTCTAGAATTTGAAGCAATTTTAATATTAAGTCTCGTATTTACTTTCAAGTTTTTTCTTTACTTTTCGTCATCTACTTTCCATCATTTACTTTCAGCTCTTTACATGAAGTCATTTACTTTCAATAATTTATATTTATGTCTTTACATTCGGTTATTTACTTACCTTGTCATTTACTTTCCGTTATGAGTCGCTAATTCCATAACTTGGGTGTGAGACAAAGGGTGAGATTTTAAATCGAAGGAAAGTAGACAACGTTCCACTATTTCAGTTTTATAAAAAGCAATGACATTTTTTGACAAGTTTATCACTTTGAAAGTGTTAAAGTGTCATGGTCTTAGAAATAAGCCATTGAATGACGTCAACTTGACTGATATGAGAGGTAGACTTGACAAAGTTGCTGATAAGGAGACTTGTCATTTAAATCTTTCAAACTAATTAATTTTTGACAGGTTGGTCAATTGTTAAAAGTGTTAAAGTGCGGAAGATTCAGAGATGAACTACTTAGAACACACGTCAACTTGAATAATTTGGGAATCGACTCGAGAATGATTTTTAACAAAGCAATTTGTTTATCCATATATTTTGAAGACACTATCCTTGGTCCTAATACCACATAGATATATAGGTTGAAAGCTATAATATAGTATAATGGTAGAAGTCAGAGAAGAATACCCTCAAAATAGAACCTGGAACTAGTTATGGTTGACTGCTTGCTGTAGCATCCCTACAACACTGTTTGCTAGAATTTGTGTTTATGTCTCACCACAAGTCTTACACCCATGCTCCCTTTATTTATTATGTTATTTCAATAGTGTTAACTCTACGACCAATTAAAGTCTTCAAATTTATTATCTGAAATCATCTCTTTCGTTAGACTTTTATTAGACTTTTGCTACAATCACCGTGGACGATAATCGGTATTTTACCACTTTATTACTTAGAAAGACGATCTTGGAACATATTGTATACTTGCTTTGGTGTTCATTTTATATGTCGAAAGGTGTGTAAAACCTCCCTCCCAAGTTTTTGGCGCCATTGCCGGGGATTGGTAAGCTAAAAGTTCTTTTTAAGAGTAAAATAAAGTATTTGATTTTTCTAACACCGTTTGAATAATTCGAAAGTGGTGTATGCCACAGATACACTGCGGGGAGCTTCTCGAATTCGATCTAGATATTGATCGAACACTTTGCCAAAGAAGGAGGGCACAAATACCATCTTTTGCTCTACTTCATCCCAATATGGCGTTACCTCTTGCACTTCTTGAAAACATGCCGCCACCACCACTTTTCGAAAATCCACCTAAACACCCTTTTCAGCCAGCTCACCCAAATCAAGATGAGATAAATGAGGATATATAATTTGAAAATAATGAATGACCAAGGGTTCAAGATCCAAATATAATTAATCTTGAAATTTAAAAAAGTGGAAGAATCATGGACTATGTTATCCCTGATTTTGAGCAATTAAACTCAAGGATAATTAGGCCTCATATGACATCCCTCTATTTTGAGCTTAAACCAATCATGTTTCATATGTTGCAAACAAATGGACTATTTGCTGCCATTGGAAGATCCTCACTCACATCGAAATCTTTCATGGAAATCACTGATTCCTTCTTGATCCCGGGAGTGTCTAACTACATTCTAAGACTTACTTTGTTTCCATTTTCTTTACGGATCGGGCAAAATCATGTTTTAATTTAGTATCACCAAGTTCTGTACCATCATGGAGTAATATGGCTAAAAATGTTTTACGAAAATATTTTCTACCCACCAGGAACGCTAAGTCAAGAAATGAAATATGTATTTTTAAACAATTGGACGATGAAGTTGTTCCTGATGCACGAGAAAGGTTCAAAAAGATGTTAAGAAAATTCTCTTACCATGACATTCTTTACTGTATTCAACTCGAAACACTCTACAATGGGTTAACTTCCATGGCTAAACAGATGCTCGACGTGACTGCAAGCAGGGCCTTTACAGCTAGTACCTATAATGAAGGGTATGAAATCCTTGAAAAGATTTCAACAAACAATGGACACTGGCTGATCCACGTGCTCAACTGGAAAAAGAAACAGCTGGAATTCATGATGTAAGCATACACTGCATTAACAACACAGCTCACTTCCATGGCCACCATGCTAAAAAAATCTTACTTTTGGCCAAGGAGTGCAGCTAACTGCTACTACACCTATTCCAATAGTCCTCTCAGTGCAATGTGTTTGTTGTACCAGGGAACACTCGTATGAAAATTGTCCTCAGAATTATGAATCCGTAAACTATGTTCATAGTGGATCTGGTCCCTATACCAACAATTACAATGCAAATTAGAAACAACGCTCGGATTTTTCTTGGAATAGTCCATGTTTAAATTCATCTGCACTTAAGGAGCAAGGAACCTCTAATTTTCAACCCCAACATCTTAAAATCATCACCAAATTTTTCAAACTGCTCAACCACCTTTACAAAATAAGCCACCTCGACAGACTGATTTATCATCTTCTTTGGAAGTAATGATAAAAGGGTTATTTGCACAAGATCAAGCTCAAAATCAAGCTTTGATAACCCAACAAAACTCTCAGAATCAATTTCTTTTTAATCAACAAAGTGCTTCTATTAGAAATCTGGAAACCCAAGTCAGTCAACTTGCACTCAATCAGACCAATAGAGTCCTTGGTACTTTGACTAGTAATACCGAAGTCTCGAGAGCCTTAGGAAAGGAATATGTGAAAGAAGGGACCCTTAGAAGTGGGAAGGAATTGACAAAGGCAGTGTAAAAAGATCATGAACCAATTTTGTCAAAACTGATGCTACAACATTGGTCCCTGTTATGGAAAAACCGGCCAAATATTTAGAAAAACAAACATTTGATGCCGCCATTTCTGTCCCCCCAAAATCAAATTACCCTTTACTATTCCCAAAAGAGGCTGCTAGAAAAAAGTCAATATAAAATGAGGTTATAGCAGATCCTAAGACCAAAGTTGTGACCCCATCCACACCTCAGAAAGTAAGACCAATGCTCAAGGCATTTAAGACTGATCTTGCTCAACACAGTCAAATAAAGCTATCATAAAACTAGTTCCTCCTTATGTGCCCTTTCCCCAAGGGTTAAGGAATCAGAAGGAAGAACTGCAATTTAAGAAATTTTTTAGTGTGTTTAAAGCAGTGCATATTAACATACTTCTTGTTGAAGCAATTGAGCAAATGCCCAGTTATGTCAATTTTCTCAAAGACATCTTAAGTAAGAAGAATAAGCAACCGTAGCTCTTACTGAAGAATTTAGTGCACTTCCGACCAACAAGATATCTCCTAAGCTTAAAGACCCAGGAAGTTTCACTATTTCCTATTCTATAGGTGGAAAGAAGATTGGAAAGGCTTTGTGTGACTTAGGTGCAAGTATCAACCTTATGCCCTTATCTGTTTTCAACATTTTAGGCATAAGAGAGGCTAGACCTACCACTCTTACACTTCAATTAGCCAACAAAAATTTATTACATACCCTAAGGGAAAGATTGAGGATGTTTTAATGCAAGTTGATAAGTTCCTATTTTCGACAAATTTTATCATTTCAGACTTTGAGGATGATAAGGAGATTCCTATAATTTTAGGGAGACCATTCCTAGCCACCGGAAGAACTTTGATAGATGTATAAAAAGGAGAGCTGACTATGAGACTTCAGGACCAAAAAGTCATATTTAATGTTTTTAATTCTTTGAAATACCCTAACTATTTGGATGATTGTTCAAGAATTTATGAAACGAAATCAATTTTTCATGAGGAAGGAGTCGAGGAAGTCCTTAAGTTCAAAGAAAAGAATGATGAGGGAGTAAAGGAAGGGACTGTTGAGGAATTAGTCTCAACAGGGAATGATGTTGTCCCACTGGATGCAGCAACATTTGAGTTATTGGAAAATATTGAGCAAAAGAACTTTACCCCATCCATAGTGTCACCACTTGACCTAGAGTTGAATCAAATTCCATCTCATTTGAAGTATGTTTTTCTAGGAGAAGAAGACAAATTGTCTGCCATCATATCATCTACCCTAGATATGCGTTAAGAAAAGAAGCTTGTAGATATGTTGAAGTTACATACAAAAGATATAGGATGGACCATTGACGACCAAAAGGGGATTAGTCCTTTTTTTAAACATAAAATCATCCAAAATGACAATAACTTCACACCCATAAGGCCACAAAGAAAGGTGTCTACTTTTACAAAGCCATAATAAATTGTTCGGTTTCTCACCTCATATAGATTATGAGAATGATGCACTCTTTTGCACAACCTCTAAGGCATATTTGGTTGAGATCATAAATTTCCTTGGAATGCCTAAGACTGATTGAGAGCTTTACACTCATTCATGTTGAAAACCTTTAAGGCTGCCAATTTGTCCTCTAATTATAATGTTTGGATAAGCTTTACTAGACATTATTTATCACTGAGTACTCATGACAGCTCCACTTATGTGGAAAGGTTGTTGCTTTTGTTTAGTCTCATAACAGGTGAAAACATCAACTTTCATGAGAACATTCTGAAAGCCATCAAGCTGGAGAACAGGAGGCTATTGGCTGAGAATGAGCAGCTTAGAGAGGAATGCAAGAAGATCAAGGCTGCAACATTAACACCAACAACAGTTGCATAGGTTTCACAGCCTACTCCTATGGAGTAGGACAAGTTTAAATCACTACCTTTACTCTCCATATTTTCCTATTTAGAGTCTGGAATAGTGTTAATAGTTTTAGTCTTATTTTCTTGCATGATTGCATGATGTGTTGCCTTTGAGTTCATAGCCCAAATAATTCATTGGTTAATTGTTAACTCACCTAGGTCACTTTGTTCTTGCAAGAACTAGCAAAATTCTTCTTGGGTCACAACTTCACAATCTACACTAAATTAGGGGATGACATAGGCCTTCGTTTGTCACTCAACATTAGCCACTTGCACCCTTAAACACTATAATACCTATAGAATCCAATGAGGACATTGTCATATATGAGTTTGGGGGAGGATTATCCTATTATGACAAAACACATCAATACAAAAGAGCAAAACTATAAATTGATTCCTTATTTTGGAAACTGTATAAAGCACAATAGAAGTCCCATAGGGGTTATGTGCATGCTTCCAACAAACAGAGTACAAAGTGCCAAAAATTGAATGTTGGAGCATGAAAAATAAAAAAGCTAAGAGAGAAAAGAAATGCCAATGGAATGACCCTACAAGCCCTATTGATCCAAAAAAAAGATTGTGTTAAGTTTAATAAAGAGAAGGGTAATGCTAGCTTGTGGTTCATATAAACAACTTGGTTTTGAGTTACTCACTAAGGATTTATGAAAGGCTATAAATTTCATATTTGGTATACTCTACATTGCTATAGCATTCATGCAGCATGGATCTGATGGCTTTCGGCTTTTTAAAGGGCTTATTAAGCTAAGCTGTTGAATACTTTTTGTTTCTATAAAGTCCATGAACTGAAGACTTTTTGAGAGATTCACGGTTGCTAAACTCTTGTTAGGATTATGTCACAATCTAATTACTTTAATTGTATTTGGTGTTGACTTTTGATGCTTTGTCTACTAGATTATGTTTTTGTCTTTTTGTGCCTTATTTTTGTATAAATAAGGAGGTTGGGTCTTTGTATTTGCATCATAAAAATCAGTTCTAAAACTGATTTCTTTTTAGAATTTGAAGCAATTTTAATATGAAGTCTCGTAATTACTTTCAACTTTGTTCTTTACTTTCTGTCATTTACTTTCCACTCTTTACATTAAGTCATTTACTTTCCATAATTTATATTTATGTCTTTACATTCCGTACTTACCTTGTCATTTACTTTTCGTTATGAGTAGGTAACTCCAAAGCTTCGGTGTGAGACAAAGGGTGAGATTTTAAATCGAAGTAAAGTAGACGTTGTTTTGCAATGACAACATTCCACTATTTTAGTCAAGTTTTATAAAAACCAATGAAACTTCTTGACAAGTTGATCATTTTGAAAGTGTTAAAGTGCCATGATCTTAGAAATAAGCTACTGAATGCACGTCAACTTAAATGATATGAGAGGTAGACTTGAAAAAGTTGCCCACAAAGAGACTTGTCATTTATATCTTTCAAACTAATTAATTCTCGACAGGTTGGTCACTTGTTAAAAGTGTTAAAGTGTGGTAGAGTCAGAGATGAACTACTTAGAACATACGCCAACTTGAATGATATGAGAATCGACTCGAGAGAGTGATTTTTAACAAAGTGATTTGTTTATCCATATATTTTGAGGACACCATTCGTCACTATCCCTGGTCCTGATACCACATAGCGATATGGGTTGAAAGCTATAGTATAGTGCAATGGTGGAAGTCCGAAAGGAATACTCTCAAAACATATGGTGGAACTAGTTATGTCTAACTGTTTGCTGTAGCATCCCTACAATATTGTCTGCTGGAATTTGTGTTTATGTCTCACCACAAGTCTTATGCATATTAACACATTAAACCACTTTACTTACCACCATTAATCAAAAGCAACCCCGAATTTTTTAACTGATAACCTAATTAGCACAAAATTTATCAATTTGAAAAATAAAATAGAAGAAGAAGGAAATAGCTTCTTGTTCATAAAAAATTTCCATGTTTTCTATAGTTTTTGAATGTATAATTCTTGAAATTTTGTGGAAAATCTGCAGTTTGCATTATGCAAATGTTTCGGTTGGTAACCCGAGTTTATGGTTTCTGGTGGCACTCGACATTGGGAGCAAACTGTTTTGGATACCCTATTATTGTCGCAAGAGGCATAAAGGGCATGGTCACAAGAACCTGAAGAGTATGTGTTTCTTTATGAATCTTTACACTTCAAGAAAGTCAACTTACTTGTGCAACATGTAGATACCATGAGTAGCATGTGGATATTGTGAGCAGCCTGATGTTGCTGTGAATATTCTTCACTCATTCGTGGCTAGTAAGGTTATCTTTGATTACTTTATTTTCATATTATTGGCCTATACATGTTTGTGTGTTTAGCAAATCCTTGTTTATAACCCATAGAATAATTTGTTTGTTGGTTGTTCTTATTATATACTGTCTGTCAAGCAGCCTAATTCTGCTGATACACTTGATTCTAATGAAAAATTTGAGGACCAAGGGCATAGTAACAAGACTAACAATGTATGATTTCTGCCTTTTCCCTGTATCTAACATGCATTTGTATCTTGATCCCTTATACTTGTGATATATATTTTATGATTTCTTTAAAATTCATATGTGTGAATGCTTGTGATTATGGTGGTATTATGGACTCTTTGGAATGATAGAACTAATATCTTTCATTTTTATCGTTCTTCATTAATATTGGAGTTGGTGATGAGCTTTAGTGATTATATAAAGGCTTCAACATATGTGATATATTAGGTTATATGTTGACCAGAAGCACTTGCTTTATCTCACTTGTAACTGTTGCACAATAGACGTTGTAGTGTGTGTGGTTGAGCAAATCTTGTTTTGCAATTCATTTGGATCATCAAACAAGGTAAGCTTTAGCATGATCTTTTGGATTTAATGTTTCTATTGTTTATTGTTAGATCAAATATTATTGTATCTGAGATCATCATTTATGAAGACAATTGTTGAAGATGGGAAGGTTAAAACTTAAAGTCAACAAAAATCAACATTGTGCTTAATTGTAGTTTGACTTCTTGTATGTTTAGTCACTGATATAAATATCATGGGTTAGTTAATTGTAGTTAGAACTCATAGTAATACATTCTAGAGAGAAGTTTGAGAGAAAAACATGTAGAGTGAGAGAGTTTATCAACATACATGATGATTTGATCTCTAGATTGTTGTTCTTAATTAATTAATTCATTATTACGTTATTGAAACCGAGATTATCAACTAACTTCATATTTACTATTTCGTGGTTTGCAGCTTTAAATTTTGATTTAGATGTTGGCTTTCATTTCAATTTTGATTTAGGATGTTGCTTTTATTTAATATGCACCATATATATATATATATATATATATAGAGAGAGAGAG
>NC_037539.1:33103788-33108255 GCF_001531365.2 Cynara cardunculus var. scolymus
TATATAATTAATATTAATGTATGATGCACAATGAAAATTAATTAATATTGATTAATAACTAGTATTAATAAATAAAACTCATATTAATCAAGAGTAATTGGAAAAAAAAAGCTAACAAGTTCTTCAAAATTTCTCTAAAATGAAGAACCAAAATCCAAAATCTCAAAACAAAAATTACATTAAACTCTAATAAATCTTTCATATTGAAGATCACAATATATATTATATTATTAAAATATTATATTCATAAAATAAAATATTATTTCTCTTCACATTTGACTTCAAAGTTCTCTTATGGGTGAAATACAATAAAAAGTTGTTTTTCTTTATAAAGGTTTGAGATGCTCTCAAAATCTCCCTAAAAATAAAAATACCATGAAAGACAAACAACTTCTAATTATATTCCACTAATAAATAATTGTCCAAAAAGCAATACTTTATTAAACTAAAAATTCTTTAATAAAAGAGTGAATTACACATTTGGTCCCTCGAGAACGATGGGACTCGATATGGAAGCCGATCCACATACAACGAGGACTCAATATGGAAGTCGAAGGTTCAATTTAGATCTAGATCTAGGTGGTGGTTCGATATATTTAGATCTAGATCCGAATAATGGTTCGAGTTATGTAATCTTCTCTTAATTCATTTTTGATTCTAGTGTTGTTTTGATTTTAGGTTCAAATTTTGGATATTTTTTTCTTGTGTACGTTTAGAAATGAGGTTTTGTTTTTGTTATGAATTCCATTTAGGTTTGAATCTGTTTGTATGGATGTTTGTATTTTTTGGGAGGTTTGAATCTGATTTAGCTTTGAATATTGTATAAATGTTTGATTTTTTGAGTTTGAAACTGGTTTGTTTTGAATATTGTATAAATGCTTGTTCTTTTTTAGGTTTGAATCAGACTTAGAGTGGAATATTGTTGTATGAAGGTTCAAAAAAATTTAGGTTTGAATCTGATTTAGGTTTTGGGTTTGAATATTTAATGTTTAATGGGTGGTGATGGTTAGGTGGTGGTGGTGGTGGTGGTGATTGTTAGCTGTTGGTGGTGGATGTTGAAGATGATATTAAACCAAAATAAGAAAAGGAGGTAAAAACATCAAATTGCCCCTCATGTGAGGGGTACATGTCAACCCTAAAGGCGCAATTCAGATGACGTTAATGGGAGGGACCGATTTGGGCTAAAAACATGATTTTTTTATCATCAATATACTTGTACCTTTTGAGAGACGAAAACCAAAAATGAGACATTCATGAGGGACCAAATACGTAATTCACTCTTAATAAAAATGATCATCTAATATGTAAAACAATATAAAATACAAAATCCAAATATAACCATAAACCAAATGATGTACTAAATTGATATTGAAATTGTCCAAAAGCCATTAAATTGTATTGTAGTGGATGGTGTGATACAAATTTCAAAAGTTAAATCTAACGAGAAAAAGAAAAAAAAATATATGTCTGATTCCCTTGTTGGTTGCAGTTGCAGGAGGCCTAATAAAAACAGAGAAGAACAGTAAGGAAAGGAGGAAATAGATATGGGTTTGTGACTTCATATACCTTTGCATCGTGTCCCTTTCCTATGGTTGTGCATCTATTTCGCATCCCGCTTGCCATGAGTCTGGTTTGAACGAAGGATCAAGTGGATGAGTGGAACCCTAAACCAAACCTCACCCTATATCAGTTTTCACCAGGAACCTTAAAGCAAACCGATAGAGATAGAGAAGCCAGAAAGAAATCAAGAGATTAGAGAGAAATCAAACATGTTTCCTGTTGGTGTTGCAATGGAAAAGATGGAGAGAAATCGAGAAGTTGGAGAAATCATGGCGTCAACTTCTTGGTTTATTAGATTAGAGTTTTAACATGTTACAGTATAGTGGGTTAAAAATATATTTGGTGTTATGAAGATATAGAATTTAGTTCCATCAAAATATGAAACAACCCTCATATTCCATATACATATAATTCACATCATCATACTCATAATACAAAAAATAGTATTATTACAAAACATGGACTAACAAAATGTATCTTTAATACATATATGAATAAACTAATATCATCATTTAAACTTTTCCCTTGTCTTTATCTTGCAAAGTACGCTGACCTGCAAAACAGGTTAGTCCAACAACTGAGCGTTAGACCAAAAGGTCTAGTGAGTGTATAATTCTCAACAAACAATATACATTCCAAACAATCAGTTCAGAATCAAACCTGTTTCTGATACATAATCTTATTCATGTATCTCTCTCTCGCGGTTACACCGCCATTACATCTCATAAATACTTCAACATATTAGCCGGATTAGAAATCCGGTCAGCCTTGTCCGGATAGGGAATCCGGATAAATACTTAGAATATAAAAAGTTATATCATATCCGGTCAACAATCCGGATAACATCTTGTATAAGCTTTGTCCGGTTAACACTTAGAATATAGTCAATATCTTTGTCCGGATTACAAATCCGGACAATACTTCACTTACAATGTTAACCGGTTTAAAAATAGTCCGGTCAATACACCGCACAACCCTTGACCGGTTTATACAATATCCAGACACCTCTTGAGTGGTTTAGAAGCAAACCGGTCACCTCTTACACGGTTTAAGGTAAATCCGATTAATACTTGAACGGTTTATTTGTCCGGATAACAATCCGGACACCACATGAACGGTTCAATAACATATCCATACTATATGAACTATAAACCAATAATAACCAGTTCTAATAATTACTGAATTGTATGCAAACAACTTTATACTCAAAACTTTAATACACTCACCGTATAAAAGATTTTGAACGGATTGGATCTGCAAGATATCAATCTTCACTTTTACAATTGATTTTGCTCTCCAGATGGTTTTTCAGCAAGAACTTCTAAAAGTCAAAAATTTTCCTTCCCTTTTCACATACACTTGCTATAAATAGCACGTGTATGGCCGACTAAAAAAAATGTCGGCTAATCCCACATATTCACACCAAAACATATATATATATATATACATATATATATATATATAATATAAACATAAAGATTTAAAATTTTAAAACCAATAAAATAACCCGGATATTACAATATTCCCTCCTTAAAAGAATTCCGTCCCAGAATTCCATTAATTAAACAGATAAGGATATTGCATCCGCATCTCCGATTCTGATTCCCAGGTGGCGTCTGGTCCCTTATGATAACGCCACAGAACTTTTACTAACCCAATCTCTTTGTTTCGTAACTTCTTTACTTTGTAATCAGTAATCTGTTCAGGGGTTTCTTCAAAACATTATTTCTCATCTACCTTAATCTCAGGTAATGGTACTGCCACATCTGGACTTATTAGACACTTCCTCAAATTTGACACATGAAACGTGTCATGAATTCCACTTAATTCCAAAGGAAGTTCTAATTTGTAGGCCACCTCTCCAACCCTTCCAATAATAGTGAATGGTCCAATATATCTTGGACTTAACTTCCCTCTTTTTSMAAAACGTACCACTCCTTTCCAAGGTGATACTTTTAACATTACTCTATCACCTATTTGAAACTCAATCGGCTTCCGACATTTATCTGCATAACTTCTTTGTCTATCTTGTGTCGCTTTCATTCGTTCCCGTATTACTCCAATTTTATCTGCAGTTTGCTGAACTAACTCAGGCCCRWCTAACTGTTTTTCACCTATTTCATTCCAGCACAAAGGAGTTCTACATTTTCGTCCATACAGAACCTCGAAAGGTGTTGCCTGAATACTTGAATGATAGCTATTGTTGTATGCAAATTCTACCAAAGCCAAATGACTATCCCACGACCCTCCAAAATCAA
The DNA here is from genome assembly GCF_001531365.2 of Cynara cardunculus var. scolymus. Classification (NCBI taxonomy): domain Eukaryota; kingdom Viridiplantae; phylum Streptophyta; class Magnoliopsida; order Asterales; family Asteraceae; genus Cynara; species Cynara cardunculus. The sequence goes on from NC_037539.1 coordinate 33,107,607, forward strand.
CGACACAGGATCTCAACATATCTTCTAAAGTTTGGATAGTTCGCTCACTCTGTCCATCAGCCTGAGGATGATAAGCTGTGCATAGCTTAATTTGTGAACCCATTTCTCTTTGAGAACTCTTCCAAAACATAGAAGTGAACCGACTATCTCTATCAAAAACAATTGATAGAGGAACACCATGTCGTGTCACTATCTCATCAATGTATAACTTTGACAATCTCTCCATCGAATATGACTCTTTCATAGGTAAGAAGTGTGCAGATTTAGACAACCGATCTACGATCACCCATATTGCATCATACCCTTTCGATGTTCTCGGCAATTTGGTTATGAAATCCATAGTGATATGACCCCACTTCCAAACCGGAATTTCTAAAGATTGCAACTTACCATAGGGATGCTGATGTTCAATCTTTACTTGAAGACATGTCAGGCATTGTTCAACATGTTTAGCAATATCTTTCTTCATACCTGGCCATCAATAATGTTGCTTCAAATCCCGATACATTTTATTTGTACCTGGATGTATTGCAAAACGTGACTTATGAGCTTCATTCAAAATACGCTTTCTGAGATCACCATAACATGGTACCCAAATTCTGTTCTGGAACTTCCAAAATTTTCTGTCATCTCTCACTAGATCAGATAC
>NC_037539.1:33110303-33141691 GCF_001531365.2 Cynara cardunculus var. scolymus
CTTCCTTTTGCATTAGACTCTACTTGCCTTATCCCTCTCCATCCAATTGGATTAACACGATTATCCATTTGCCCACGACCTGTTGGCATATTCCCAGATCCTCGACCCCCAGCAAAACTAAACCCTCGATTCTTTGCTTGTGGACAATCAACACTTATATGTTGAGATGAATTACAAGTAAAACATCTCCGCGTCATCCGACAGTCTCGAGCTATATGTCATGGTTCTTGACATTTAAAGCATACCCGAGATTCTGTATTACAATTTCCCTGATGTATCTTATGACATCGATTACAAGTTTTATCCACAAATCTTGAGACTGGTCGATTCAAATTTTCCATAAACCTTGGTCTACGGAAATCAGTTAACGTAGCTTCCCCTTTTCTTTTCTCTCCAACCCTTTCTTGTGGTTGTCGGTTTATATCTTGTTCCAATATTTCAGCAGCATCAACTGCCGCCTGAAATGTTGTTGGATTCCTGGATATTACATACTTCCGAAGATTTGACTCCAATCCCCAGATATACTTTCTCACTTTACTGTTTTCAGATATAATATAGGCTTCAGCAAACCTAGATTGTTCCATGAAAACTTCTGTATACTGGCGGACTGACATGTTTTCTTGCTCAAGACGAAGAAAATCATCTTCTAACTTTCTTACCGCAGCTTCAGGACAATACTGTATTTTAAACTTAACCACAAATTCTTCCCAAATCATAGTCTTCAAAATGTTCGGATCTGAACTAGACAAGACTTCCCACCAGTACAAAGCACTTGATCTCAAACGTGACACAGCAAACATAACTTTATCCTCTTCTGCACTTTTACTGATTTGTAAACTCAGCTCTATCTCCTTAAGCCAACACATAGCTTTAACAGGATCACGCTTGCCAAAAAACTTGGGAGGTTTACAAGCAAGAAACATTTTAATATCTCCTCCCTTTTGTACTGAGGATGAAGTAAGGGGTACAGATGTACCAATTACTAGTGTACTAGCTCCGGCTTCCTCCTGATCAGAATTTCTTACCACATTTGGATTATTTTGGGTTGTACGCCCCAACAAATTTACCAAACTTTCCTGAAATTTTCTCAGCTCTGCTGTCAATATATCTTGAGTAATAAACTCAGGATTAGAAACATTGTGTCCACCTCTTGCCCTTCCTCTTCCATGACCAGACATTGAACTTTCTTGAGCCGATTGTTCCTGTTCTTGTCTATTACCTCTACCTCTTCCTCGTCCCCTGCTACAACTTCATGTTTCTATTACATTTTCTGGATCCTCTCCTTGTGTTACATTTCTTCTTTCCCGACCTCTTCCATAACCAGTAAAGGTCCTTTCCGATTGAGTAGGATTATCTGCCATTTCTCAGTATATGACTTTTTCTGCCACATTCAAACACACATGATTATTCTCATAATCACAATATAATAACACATTTATCCTCATGTCTATTCATAGCTCAGATTATATCAGTCATATATAATCTATTTTTTCTCATAATAGGTTCAGCTATAACATATTCCCATGTTCATAGACCCAGTGAGACCTATTATCATAACTTTCCACACCTCTAGTTTAAGTCTAAGTATTTCGTAAATACCCAGATCCCTTAAACTAAGGCTCTGATACCAACAGAAACAACCCTCATATTCCATATACATATAATTCACATCATCATACTCATAATACTAAAAATAGTATTATTACAAAACATGGACTAACAAAATGTGTCTTTAATACATATATGAATAAACTAATATCATCATTTAAAATTTTTCCTTGCCTTTATCTTGCAAAGTACGCTGACCAGCAAAACAGGTTAGTCCAACAACTGAGCGTTATACCAAAAGGTCTAGTGAGTGTGTAATTCTCAACAAACAATATACATTCCAAACAATCAGTTCAGAATCAAACCTGTTTCTGATACATAATCTTATTCATGTATCTCTCTCTCGCGGTTACACCGCCATTACATCTCTCTCGCGGTTACACCGCCATTACATCTCTCTCGCGGTTACACCGCCATTACATCTCATAAATACTTCAAGATATTAGCCGGATTAGAAATCCGGTCAGCCTTGTCCGGATAGGGAATCCGAATAAATACTTAGAATATAAAAAGTTATATCATATCCGGTCAACAATCCGGATAACACCTTGTATAAGCTTTGTCCGGCTAACACTTAGAATATAGTCAATATGTAATCCGGACAATACTTCACTTACAATGATAACCGGTTTAAAAATAGTCCGGTCAATACACCGCACAACCCTTGACCGGTTTATACAATATCCGGACACCTCTTGAGTGGTTTAGAAGCAAACCGGTCACCTCTTACACGGTTTAAGGTAAATCCGATTAATACTTGAACGGTTTATTTGTCCGGATAACAATCCGGACACCACATGAACGGTTCAATAACATATCCATACTATATGAACTATAAACCAATAATAACCAGTTCTAATAATTACTGAATTGTATGCAAACAACTTTATACTCAAAGCTTTAATACACTCACCTTATAAAAGATTTTGAACGGATTGAATCTGCAAGATATCAATCTTCACTTTTACAATTGATTTTGCTCTCCAGATGGTTTTTCAGCAAGAACTTCTAAAAGTCAAAAATTTTCCTTCCCTTTTCAAAAATGTCGGCTAATCCCACATATTCACACCAAAACATATATATATATATATATATATATATATTTAATATAAACATAAAGATTTAAAATTTTAAAACCAATAAAATAACCCGGATATTACAAAATACCACCTATATGTTGTGGAATGTTTAAATCGTTAATTTATGGAATTTAATGGATATAAAAATTCTTTTTACTAAAAGAAAATGAACCAAACAAGAAATTAAAATTTTATTAAAAATATTCAATAATCCAATTCGATCAGATCCCTTTAAAAATTCGAAGTTATGATACCTCGTGGTGAATCTCAATACAAGCGAATATATGAGCATTGATATTGATGACCCACTATTTTTTTTACCAACAAACAAAGGCGAAATATCATAAAAAGACCAGCGAGGCGCTAGCAAAAAGAGAGTACAGGCTAAAAACAAGACATGGGAGAATTGCACCACTCTATCCAACTATTCGCCATAACATCTTTCGACGCCCTATTTTTAAACCAGAAATATGAATACGCCTGCAACTGGCCTACGAGAAAGCTAGCCGAATTCTGATTGGGAGCTAGGAAAATTTTGTGGTTACGCAGGATCCAAATAATCCAGAAGAACCCGTACACCACTCCGATAAACGCCTTTTTACACATGGAAGTCGCAGCCACCTCCGAGCTACGGTCGAGAAGATTACCGATCGAATTCACCTGTCCTATGTCCACTTTCCACCATATGCACAGGTCCTTGAGCAATTGCCGAGATATCGAGCATCCTATGAACAAATGTTCCTCATCTTCTTCAGCGCATTCACACAGAGGGCACAAAGAGGAGAGGCAAACCACTCCTCTTTTAATAAGATTATTTTTGGTCGGTAGCCTTTTGTGAAGCAGACGCCATGCTAAAATATTAATTTTTGTGGGAACCCAATTGACCCACCAAGAGGTTTGGAAACTAACCTGGTGCAACGAAAGATCATCGTACGCAGCTCTCATCGAGGAGACCGGTAAAGTACCGTGAGAATCTAGAGCCCATCGCCATGAGAAGTCGATCCTGTTTGAGCTTTGTTCTCTTTGAAACCAGTCCGCGAAAGGAAGATTGAGTTTATTGTATTCCTTATGGATTTTTAAAATGTTCCTCCAAAGCCCCGAGAATCTGCCACATCTGGCCAGATTATTCAAACCTCCATATTTTTCGTGTAAAGCAGTGATAACCCGTCGCCAAATGTGATTATGCTCAGTTTTGAATTGCCACCACCATCTTGCGAGAAGCGCAAGATTAAGAGCCCTTAGACTACCAATCCCCAAACCGCCAGCATCTTTATTCGCCATCGTGGTACTCCAACTGATCCAAGAAATCTTTCTCGCTCCTCCTTTATCGCCCCAGAAGAACCTCGAGCGGATAGATTCCAGTTTGTTGATGATCAAGATAGGGGCCTTGAGAAGCGAGAGGTAATGCAGGCCCAGACTTCCTAAGACAGATTTAACCAAGACAAGACGACCACCATGAGAAAGAATTTTGGATTTCCAAACTGATAATTTTTTGTTAAATTTTTCAACCAGAGTCGCCCAAGATTCAGCTTTGTTAGAGCGGCCACCGATCGCAAACCGAGGTATGTAAAAGGCAAAAGCCCGGGTTTGAAATGTAATCTACTAGCGACAGAAACCACTTCACCGAAATCAGCCCCCACTCCCATGATATTACTCTTTTGCATATTCACCTTCAACCCGGATGATAATTGGAAGCAACGCAGCAGCCGAACCAAATTGGTGGCATTTGTTCTCAACCAGTCGCCCATGATCAAGATGTCATCTGCGAATTGCAAAATCGATATTTATGGCCCGGAGTTAGGAAGTTTGATACCGCTGAAAATACCTTCCCGAGAGGCTTCCGACATGATGATATTGAGAGCTTCGGCATCGAGTATGAATAAGAGTGCGGCCAGGGGATCTCCTTGCCTTACATCCCTTCCTAGAGGGAATTCACGAGTCGGGGACCCGTTGATGAGGACCGCTACCGATGTCGTACGGAGGCACCCTTTGATCCACGTTCTCTATTTCGAGCCAAACCGCATTTGCCTTAGAACATCCTCCAAAAAATCCCAAGATAAAGTATCGAAGGCTTTTCGAAGTCTATTTTAAAAATCAAGGATTTACGGTTAGCTTTTTTTGCCCAAGATATTAATTCACTAACGATAATGGGACCATCTAAAATACTCCTTCCCTTGATGAAGGCAGATTGTTCGTGCCCGACGACCGAATCAATGACCATGCTCAATCGAGACACCAAGATCTTGGCAAGAATCTTATAAAAACAAATTATCAAACTAATGGGCCGGTACTCCAAAAATGAGCACGGAGATTCGGATTTGGGTATAAACATGATGAGGGAGACGTTACATCCGTCGTCAATGGAGGCAGTGGACTCAAAATATTTGATGGCACGATACAAGTCATCTTTGATGACATCCCATTGCGATCGAAGGAACGCAAATGAGAATCCATCGAGCCCAGGGGACTTGTCTAGTCCACAGTCCCAAATGGCTTTCTTGACTTCCTCCATGGTAATGTTTGATTCAAGAGAACTCGCCTGTTCCGGAGATAACTGTTTAAAATTATTGCACAAGAAAGGGGGCCGAATGACAGACCTGGATCGAAACCTCTCCGAGACGAAATTGAAGGCCGTTTGTTTGACTTCAGAAGGGTCCGTGATCCATACCCCATTAGAGGAAATGTCGTGAATGAAGTTGCTCCTTCTGTTAGAATTGACGATCCCATGAAAGAAACTCGAGTTTTCCTCCCCGTCCACTACCCATCTGAGACGCGCTTTCTGCTTGAGATCCTTCACATTCTCCTCATCCAAAGGTTTGATTTTCATCAGAATGTCCTTTCTCGAAGCAATCTCTTCCAGCGAGAGAGGGGTATTTTCCGCCTTGATATCTAAGGAATCCAACAACATTTTCAGGGAAGTCACCTGTTCCACCTTAGCTTTATTCACTCCTGTCTTCCAGTTTTTTAATGCGTAACTTGAGGTTCTTAAGCTTACTTATAAAGTATTTGATAGGCAAACAGTAAATGGTTGAGGGGGAGGAATTCCATGAATCAAGGACCAAGAGGTTGAAATCAGGCTGGCCAAGCCACGAATTGAAAAACTTAAAGTAAATAGGTCCAAAGTCCACCAGAGCGGATCGGAAGAGAATAGGGCAGTGATCCGAGAGATAGCGAGGCAGTATCATTGCGCTCGGCATAGGCCAATGAGAGAGGAAATTGGATGAGACTAGATACTTGTCTAGTTTACTATGTTTCGCTCCATTAGCGCTCATCTTAGTAAATTTCCTTCCACCGCTCCTAACTTCGATAAGCCCCGAGTCCCGGATAAAATCATTGAATCTGCTAGCGCCCAAAAACGAGAACGAGGATACTTTTTTTTCATTGGCGGCACGAACTTCATTAATATCCCCATGATAACCCACATCGTTTCCGAGTTATCGATCAAAAATTGCTCAATGACGGACCATAACCTAAGTTTGGAGACCGAAGATTGCGGCGCATAAACATTGATGAAGCCGCATGGGATACTATACGACACCCATCTTCCCCAAACAGCAACAAATCCATCAAGGATAGCGAAGTCAACCTTATTGAAAAATGTCGTATCCCAGATAGATAAAATACCCCCGGACGTCCCCCTCGATTTCGACGAAATAAAATCTAAAGAACCTTTACCCCAGATAGATTGGATGAATCAAAATCCACCTCATCCTTGAGATGCGATTCCTGTAAAGCCAGGAAGTTTGCTTTATTGCCAGTCCTCAAATTTCTAATCCAATTCCTCTTAGCCTCCGATGCTAACCCCCAGAATTCAAGGATAAAATAATCATTGAATAACTTGCACATCCCCTGAAGAAGAAATTACCTTTTTGATTTCTGCTTCACAACCATTCATACAGAATCCGACAATACTACCGATTTCCATAGTATCCCGGACCTCCGACGCTAAACCATCCAACGAATCTCTAATAGGTTCCTCGCTACTAGTGGAGGCCGCTCCGATCAAAGGCAACGCCGGTGCGTCAGACGGGGAGTGCTCTAAATTAGTAGAATCGGTGTGATGAGCCCCTATTTTAGTGTGATAAATATATAATAAAACATCAGTTTGATGTAACAATATTATAAATATTATTCTTTTGTTTATGCTTTTGATATTTATAAAATGATTCTTCAACTTTAAAATTTATGTGCTTTTATTTTATTCTATATACTAACTTTTAACATTCCAAATCATATTTGCATATAAACATATATTTTCGTACATCAAGAAATATAATTTACACTTTTGGTTCCAATATCTAAAAAAGCTACATTACAAAGTAGGTAACAACTTTTTCCACAAATTTTCTATACAAAACTTGTATACATAACAAGTATTCAAAAATAATACATAACATATTATTCTCCATATCCCCTGTAAGCATGTAAAACTCCTCACAGTTTCCCTTTCCCTTTATCCTCTGTTTGTGCGATAAACCCAACTTGTCGTATCACACAGGTGCGATAAGTCAATTTGTCGCATTACAAGGATGTACAAACTTACTTCTCGCATCATATAGATGCGATAACCACTATTTATCGCATAAATAGGATACGATAATTGTCATGAGTCGGGTACTGTTTCTCATGATCTTTTAATTGTCTGGAAGCATAAGCATAACTTTCCCCCTCTGCATCAACACACACCCCAGACCCAATTTTTGAAATATCACAGTATACCACAAAATCTTCAGACCCATCTGATAACGACAATATTGGAGCATTGTAACCACAAGGGTGGTGCCTGATTGGTTTGAGCTTGGCTCCAAAGGTCAAAAGTACCAGGAGGTCTCAGGTTCAAATCCAAGGAGGAATAAAAATCCCCTTGTGGCCACGAAGGTTCAAATGCAGTGACTCTGGGCTATCTCCAAAGTAGGTGGTCACCCTGGGATTATTCGGCTCGCATAGCAGGTTAGATATCCAGGTTAATCAAAAAAAATTCGGAGCACCACATAAACGATCTCTCAACAACTGGAAGGTTTTACCCTAGTCTTCTCCCTATTCATACTTAACACTTTTCGTTGTTAGCTTGGTCAAAGGTGCAACAATACGTAAGAAGTCTTGTATAAACTTTTTATAATATCCGATCAGACCCAAGAAGCTACAAATCTCGGTGAGAGTTCTCGGTACTTTCCATTTCTCAATAGTTTCAATTTTTGCAGGATCTACTTTTACCCCTGCCTCAGAAACAATATGACCCAAGAATTGAACTTCCCTCAACCAAAACTCACACTTGGACAACTTGGCATACAATTTATCTTTCTTCAAACGTTCAAGAATTAAACGAAGATGTTCGGCATGCTTCGCTTTGGATCTTGAGTATATAAGAATATCGTTGATAATACAATAACAAATTTATCAAGATATGCGTTACATACCCGGTTCATTAAAAACAAAAACGCCTCTGGAGCATTTGTTAGACCGAATGACATGACTAAAAACTCATCATGTCCGTATCTTGTTCGGAATACAGTTTTGGCAATATCTTCGTCTCTGACTTTCAGCTGATAATACCCTGATCGCAGATTGATCTTGGAGAAATAACTTCCCCAACTGTATAATCAAACAAATCATCAATTCTTGGTAAATGATATTTATTCTTGATCGTCAGCTTATTCAGTTCTCGATAATCAGTGCACATCCTCATCGTCCCATCTTTCTTTTTATCAAATAACACTGGAGCACCCCAAGGAGAAGTACTAGATCTAATGAAGCCCTTATCAAGCAGTTTTTTCAATTGGGTCATTAACTATTTTAATTCTGAAGATGCCAGACAATATGGAGCTTTGGCCACTAGTGCTGCCCCAGGCGTCAAATCAATTTTGAACTTTATGGATTGATGAGGTGGTAAACTAGTCAAATCTTCTAGAAACACCTCGGGATACTCACAGACTACAGGAATAGACTATTGTTTACCTTTTTTTTTAATCGACCACATAAGCTAGAAAACTTTTACACTCCTTTTAAACACACTTTTTGGCTTTCATGACAAATATCAGGCTGTTGTGATAATTCCGCCGATCACCATAAATCAAATCGACTCTTTCCCCAGTAAATCAATACTGATCATCTTTGTTGCACACAATACTGGTCTGATTTTCTACCAACCAATTCATACAATATTAAAGTCCCTCATGGCCTCATCGGCATTGGAAACAAAAGAATTGGTAACTCACACCCCTCAATCTCAATTTGACAATTATCAAAAACACGGGTAAAAAATACTTGACTATTATTAGCAGTATCAACTACTAAGATACAGTCAAGAGGCACAAAATTCATGTATAGACACCCAAAAAATAAATTTTATACAAATGATTAATTAGCACCAGAATCAAATAACACCTTGGCATATACGGAGTTGATAAGAAAGGTACATGTTACCAAATCAAGGGTTATCTTTGCCTCTCCCTCGTCTTATCCGATTCACCTCTTCAGATGTTGATTCCCCCACGCTTACTCGGAGTATTTCCATCCAAAGTCAAACTTGAAGCTTTTAACTGGGGACAATCTGGCTTGATATGATCGAGACAATTACAATGGGAACATCGTTCAAGACGATTTTCTGTCTTTACAAAATTTGGTATTCTATATTCAGTCGAAGACACTACCCATTTCCTCTTCTCAACCACCTTCTCTTTTCCCAATCGGTTCTTGTTTCTTTCCGTTGTTTCTTCCACATCTACTGCTAGCGGAAAATTTGAAGGATTAATTGCAATTACAAATTCTCGTATCGAAGGCTTTAACCCCCAGATATACCTTTCGACTTTACGAGGTTCTGACGAAATGCAATGTTCTGCAAATCAGGAGTGGTCAATAAATTTCTCAATGTACTCCCTTTACCATCTAATTACCTTGTTCTAGCTTTAATAATTATTCTTCTAATTGTTTGACGACAGCTTTCGTACATAACTACTCTCTGTATCGGTCAACAAATTCCATTCAGGACATTTTTTTTGTAAAACATTGGGTCTTGCTAGTGATTCAACGTCCCACAATTACAGAGCATTTGACTTAAACATTGACACAACAAATCTGACTCTATCCTCGTAAGAACACTTACTAGTATTGAATACATATTCTATCTCCCTCAACCAATACATTGCCTTTCACTTGATCCCTTTCTCCAGAGAATATTGGGGGTTTGCAGGTTAAAAACATTTTGATATCGCCTTCTCTGGTGTTTATAGATTGAACTTGGGGATTTATTTCAACCCTTTCTGCTTCTACCTTGGCCGTTACTCCCATAATAGATGTCAAAGTATTTCTTAACTTGCTCATTTCATCTGCTAACATGTCTCGAGTAACGTACTCAGGATGTTGTACTAAATCTTGATTCATATTCTCCTGAATTGATTCACCCTGGTTTGGATGAACTTTAGGTTGATTGTTCCTTCCTCTCCCACGACCCCTTCCACGATCTTTGCCCCGACCTCGCCCTCTACCTCTGCCTGCTAGTAGATTTGTAGGATTGTTTTCAAGTGAACTCTCCCTCTTGTCCGGGCTGATGAGGGTGATCCTTTTCAGACCTTCGTGAATGACTTGCCATATGTAAATTTTTAAAGTTTAATATTCACATAATCACATTCTCAAATATAATAAGATATCCAAGTACAAATATGTACCTATAAATTCATAATTAAATTAGCCATTTGTAATTTGAATTTACCTTAAATATCGTTCTCTTAACCCATCATATATATTCCATAAGTTCTACATATGTCAGTAACATTTAATATGCAAATAATACAGTTTAAGTCTAAGCATAATGTTGGATACCTAAATCCTTTAAATTCAGTCTCTAACACCAAACTTGTAACACCTTAAGATCACATTTGCATATAAACATATATTTCCATACATCAAGAAATATAATTTATATATTCTGTCCTAATATCTACAAAAGCTACATTACAAAGTAGCTAACAATTTTTCCACAAAATCTCTATACAAAACTTGTATACATAACAAGAATTCAAAAGTAATAGATAACATGTTATCCTCGACATCCCATGTAAGCATATAAAACTCCTCACAGTTTCCCTTCCCCTTATTCTCTATTTGTGCACGACATGTAATACAAATCTTCAAAACACCAAAAATGAGGGTTAGACCTTGAGATCTAGTGATAAATCTCTTTGCTTCCAATTACAGGGTGAATAATCACCAAACATATTTAAACCCATATGTGTATCAGTAACAAATAAACAATACTTTAGAACAAACCTCTGTTATTGCATCAAAATAGTCAAATAACTTAATAAACACATTCTTAGTAAGCTCGTCACATCATATAGATGAATATATATTTTTCTCGCAGCACACTTGTACGAGGGACCTCATCTCATCGCATCACATTGGTGTGATAAACCCAACTTGTCGTATCACACAGGTGCGATCAGTCAACTTGTCGCATCACAAGAATGCGACAAACTTACTCCTCACATCATATAGATGCGATAACCACTATTCATCGCAACAATAGGATGCAATAACTTTAAGTCATCACATCACACATATGTGATAACTCCAAGTCATCACATCATAAGGATGCGATAACAAAAAACACTTTGTTCAAAAAACCCATATTTTATATCTCAATGATTATTCCACCCTTATCCTGGTATACATCTTTCCTTGGTATGTCAACCTTATCTCAGAGACATTTCTCCTTGATATGCTACCCTTATAACCAAAATACACATCTCCTTGATATGTCACCCTTATTCCATTCACAAGATATAACATATCAAAATCTCACAATTATGTCAATTATAGCATCCAAAAACAGTTTTATAAACATCTATATATAAAGAACCATACTGTTCTAATTCCAATTTTCAAATAAGGAAAGTTGTAAAAATAAACTCACCTTATGAAATTCACGTAGATGAAGATATGAAGATGAATGGCGATAATTTCAGGTAATAACACAAAATCAACTTCTTCTTATTTCACTTTTTTCTTCTATTTGCTTCGGATTCCAAAACACGTACACACATAAACTGATTTTGCTTTTCTTACTTACCAACTTACTTTTCTTTACTCCACAAAACCAATGAGATAAAGTTATCATCTCATATATCCACCCATAAACAAATAAGAAGCAATGGCATAATTTTAAAACATTTAAGCATATTAACCAGATAATCCCTTTAACTTACCATCAATTATCAAAACAACCCTGAACTTTATAACCGCATACCTGATTATCACATTTTTTTATTAAATTAGAAATATATATATATATATATATATTAATGTTTAAATTTAAATAGATATAATTTTAATAGTTTATCTAGTTTTAAAAAAGTATTAACTTTACATAATATATTACATTGTCTCCTATTTATTTAAAATGTATGATATTTATTAAATACATTTTTTGGATAATTCAATCTGGAATTATTTATGAATTATGGATTAGATCTTGATAGAAATTGTATGATAATAAAGTTACTAGGGGTGCTCAAAAAACCGATCAACACGATTAACCAGGCTAACCCAACCCAATCCAACGTGAAATAACCCAAATCGAAGCAACCCGAAATCTAATCGAGTTGTAAAATCTTCAAGTCATAGGTATTAGGTTGGATCAAGTTACGATCATTTGAACCCAACTCAACCCCATGAACCTGAAATCCTTATATTTCTTGAGTTTAATACGATTTTAAACTCCCTTAAACATTTACATAATCATGCACCCTCTTAATATACGTATTTTTTCAACCTCTTTTGCATCTTTATATAATTCCTTCATATATATATATTTAGTAAATGTGAACATATATATGCAAATTAAGAAAAATAGTTGAATGTGATATACTTAAGATTTAAGTGGTATGTATAAGTTGTATCAAATGATTGATGATGAAAAAAGAACTCATGAGTAGAGAAAACAACATATTCAAGTTTAGAAGAATATTTTGATATACTAAATCATCAACTCTACCAAACTGTACGATTTGAGTTGCGTTAGGTTGCCATTTGGTCCCGGTCGGGTTGTGTTGAGTTGAGATTTTTCAAACCGCAAACATTAGGTAAATTGTTCAAATGCATTCAACCTGATCAACCAATACATAAACATCCCTAAAAGTTATAATATAATATATAATGGATATAATTTATAGAGTTAACAAATACAAAGACAAGATTGATAATATATGCAATCAAAGTACAAAAATATTTTAACATATTCTTTTTTGATGTAAAAGGTAGTGAAATACACAAGGGAGAAATACACTTTGCATATTTTTTGCTTTAAAATAGTACAAAATATAGTTACATTACATACCCTAAGCTAGAGTAAAGGGATAATTGCTTACGTGGAAACCAATTAAGCATGACTGTTTCTATAAGACCATGTTTAGCAATTGAATGTTTTGATGAATGATGATTAAGTATTAGAATAATTAAAAGAATTTTATAATATAGTATAAAATAAAATATAGTTGTTTGGTAATTATTTATAATAGAATTAGGGTTCTAATGGAATTATAGGCTTTATTTTACACATTTATAATTATGCCCCATATGTTACGATTAAGTAATTTCTTAACATAACTTTTAAAGTAATTTTATATTGTAATCTAAATTTGTCAATTAGTTCTTACCAACACGAATAATCTATCTACTAAATTAGCTTATTAGTTGGTAACTAATTTTCAGTTAATAAGTAGCTTATTGCGAATAATTAGTTTATCATTTAGTTTGCCAAAACATACCTAAATATGTGATCTATGTCTTCCAAAAAAGAAGATATGTTTAGAAAAAACTTTTTTAAATTCCCTATAAATTCATTTTTATTAGACTTTTATATTTGGGAAAATTACATTAAAATGGAACCAACTTTCACCTGATTTCTATTTTGGGGAACCAATTTTCAAAATCGTCATTTAGGGGTTTCTATCAAATTTTTTGTTTATTTAAGGGTCTGGTTGATCTGTTGAACAGATAACAGGTAATATAAATGTCTCTATCAAACTTTTGGTTTGATTTGCCAAATTTGATTTAAACTTTAATATTGATACGGATTGGTTAGATATAAAAATCTTGAATGTGATATTTAATATTTATCTTTTATTGTATCAATTAATTTTTTTCTATTAAATTGATTTTTTATTGCATTAGTAAAAAACAATTTTTATTGTGGTAATTTAGATTTTTTTTTGAAAAAATCTTCAATTTGATATTTGAATTAAAAAAACGAGATTTGAAATGAAAAATAGATTTTATTGCATTAATTTTTGAAAAAAAAATGAATTAATTATTTTGCAAATTGGTTCCCCAAAATGACGATTTTGAAAGTTGATTCCCCAAAATATGAATCAGGTGAAAGTTTGTTCCATTTTGGTGCAATTTTCCCTTTATATTTATAAGAAATTTTTTCAAATAATGTCTTATAAAGTAGTTAATGCGACTATTTTAAAAAGGTCCCAACAATTTATTACGATGTGCAAAAGCATTCTATTTAATTACTGTAACACTTTTAGATAATACGAATTTTATTTTTGATCCTATTAAAATATATACTTGAACAATTTAGGGATAGTCAATTTTGTTATAGTGTAATATTCACCAATTTGCTAGTTTAATGTTGATACAAAATGTTTTATTTTTCTTGTAAAAATGATTTACATAAAATTGAAGTCTTATGACAAAGGGCCAATTACCTTAATTTAGCTAATATTACATATCAAAAATCGAACCTAATGCCTAATGCATGCCATATTAAATACATCCAATGCAAAATTGAATGGCCTTTAGAGGTAGTTGGCAGTTGGCTGGCTATATATAAACGACCAGCTAGGGGTATTCTGGCTCAATTCGCACATCTTAATTTCATTTAGATTTTGCAGATTAGTTTCACAGTAATATCTCATCACCCTCTCTTGCTTCTCAACTCTTATCACAACTAGAAGCTCCATTGCAAGCAGATATATAGATACATGCAATCTTGTGTATATATTATGTACATACATACATACACACACTATACATACATACATATATATATATGTGTGTGTGTGTATATATAACATGCATGCATGCATGAAGTGTTGTGTCCACAATCGGTTTCTAGTATTTGTTGACAAGCATAAAGTAATTGTTGTGAATTTACATATTTATCTATTTGCAGGGACAGTATATAGGTGCTAGTTAAGAAGTGCAAAGAAATAGAGATGATCAAAAACAGCAGCATGATTTATGGTTGTGGATTTGCTCTCATGGTGTTCTTCGGTATTCTCTCTCTCTCTCTGTCTCTCAAGTTTCAGTATTATGGATTAGTGTGAGAGGTGCATTTATAAAAATATGTGCTTTAATTAGTCGTCTTCTTTTACCAATTAAAAATATATATTGCAAGAACAACGGGTTTTCGAAAATAGCTTCTTTACTTTCATTATAATTAGTATATATGAAGTATGGATTCATTCAGGGAGAATTGATTAGTTTGTGGTAATTGTGAGATCTAATCTCAATCACAAATTAACTGATAAATTAGAAAATTAATAATTATAGTAGTTTGAGTTAAAATTATAATTAGAGGGTTTTTTTAGATATTTTTAAAAAACTCCTCTCTCCTCTCTCCTCTCTCATCTCTCCGATCTCCAATCTCCAATCTACGGCATCCGGTGAACATTAATCAGGCAGGTACCAAGTAATCACAAAGATACACAATGTGATACTCATTGTGATATACGGTGATACTATTTTGTAATACCAACTATGATACTAACTCAAACCTTAAAAACAAAGATATACAATGTGATACCATTGTAATATACTGTGATACCTATTATTTCACCGGAGGCCGGAGATTGGAGGTCGGAGAGATGAGAGAGGAGAGAGAAGAGAAGAGTTTTTTAAAAATACCTAATATGTCTTCTAATTATAATTTTAACTCAAACTACCATAATTATTAATTTCTTAATTTATCTGTTGATTTGTGGTTGAGATTGGACCACACAATTACCACAAACTAATCAATTCTCATTTGATTAGACCCCTATAATATATATATATATATATATATATATATATATATACTAAATTTCTTTGATATATTTTAGTTCAAATACAAAATAGCCATTAATGATCTATAAATTTCTTAATTTAGTGGTTTTATATGGTATAGTTTTGGGAGTTCATTCAAGAAGTCATCTTTTCCAAGACCAAAGTTTCAACATCCATCAAGAAGTTGCAATTTCTAAGAACAATCTCACTTCCATCAACAGGAAGTTGTTGGCCTCATTATCAGGTGATTAATTGATAATTAACATGTTTGTATTTTTCAAGATAATATTGTCACAACAACGATGACAACGATTACTATGGTGGTAGCGTAGGTGGTGAGAACGATGGATCTAACAGGATCACTGATGCAAAATGCTCGGAGAAAGACATCTACATATTCCAAAGTCCGACCACACCACTTCCTAACGGCATCCCGACCTACACGGTTGAAATTCATAACGTCTGTATAACCGACACTTGTACTATTTCTGACATTCATTTGAGTTGCGGGTGGTATAGCTCGGCTAGGTTGATCAATCCTAATATCTTTAGGAGAATCGCATACAACGATTGTCTTGTGAATAACGGAAACCCTACTACTCCCGGACAAACCATCTCTTTTCAATACGCTAATACGTTTCCGTATCCTATGACATTAGCATCGTATACATGTAACTGTGCGTAAACCGAATTCCTTCTTAAATATGAATGATCAATAAATATATGTTGTTTTATTGAGATTCGCTTGTGGTTAAATATTTAGATATGATTTACTTTCATATAATATTTCAAACGTATTATTCCAATTTGTAACTTTCTAACATTTTAAATTACGGCATGTGCTTGAATGTAAGGCTGTAAACGAACCGAACGTTCAGTAAACCGTTCGTGAATCATTCGGCAGAAAGTTCGTTTATTTAATAAATAAACGAACGTGAACAATTTTTTTTGTTCGTTTAGTTAAACGAACGAACATAAACAAGAGCTTCGTTCGTTCATTTATGTTCGTGAACGTTCGTTTATATATTAAACTTCATATATAATCTTTTATTTATTTAGTTTGAAGTCAAATAATATTTATTTAAATACTAACTTTTTAGAATTTATTTAGATTTAAATTTTATCATCATTTTTTTTCTTATTTGAATTTTTATCTTTTCAATTTCCCCCTAAAACCCTAGCCTTCAGATAATTGGTGTTTAATAGTTAATTGAATGACAAGTAATGATGTTGGTTTGTTTATGTTCGTTTATATTTGTTTAGACATGTTCGTTTACGTTCATTTATCATGTAAACGAACGAACATAAACGAACACGAACACACCTGATTTCTAAACGAATGAACATGAACACAAAGATTTTCGTTCGTTTACTATTCGTGTTTGTTCGTTTGTTCGATTAAGTTAAATGAATGATACATGAACAAGGGTCCGTTCTTATTCGTTTAAAACCCTTTTGAAATGCATGTTATTTTTTATTTTTTTATTTAAAAAAAAACAATGTTACTATTAATATTAGTAAGAACATTTGTAGCATAAAGTAAAAAATAACAATAACTTATTTTCAATAATTCTAACTAAAATTGGGGTTTGCCAATAATGTCACACTTTAGCAACCATAATAGGCATTAGTATATCTATTGGCAACCCCAAAAACGCATCAAATGAACCAGTTTCATGCAAAAAAAATGTTCATAAAACGAATTACGTTTATAAACCAATAGGTATTGTTACCGATTTTTATATATTTGTAGATGAATTATGTTCACGCAATTGATTCACAATGTATACTAGGATGAGGTTTCTAAGAATGTATAGTTTTTAAATTCAATGCGAGACTCTGCTAGCTTAATAGTACTGTACAAATATCCATGCATAAAGATAGACATATAATTAGATATAGAGTGAACTTAATCCATTGTCCAAGGAGTTTTTCAGAAATCAATGTCTGGATGAGCAAATAATTGGCCATCTTGTGCGCCCTTTATCGAGTGTGGTGTCCAAATGGCTTATGCTTAGTAAGGACAGAATGCTGCAATTTATTGTTATGTTAAAGATTACTTGATTTGAATTCCTCGGAAGCCAATGATGATTTCTTTTGGGGTAATGGATGCACAATAATATATTTAACAAAAATATGTATTTAGCATAATTATATTTTAGTACATGAATTTCGGGGAAACAAGTTAAAAGCATAATAATCACTAAAATAAGCAGATAGATAACCGAGATACATATTCTAGTCATCTAATAATTCGGTAATCCGGTTTCAAATCCTCCAAGACCACCGAAGTATTGTCCAAACGAAGTATTTTTAGGCTGTAGTTCATGATTTTGTTGAGCCCTTTTTTGCAAAATATGTGCTTGTTCAGTCTGAACAAATGCTAGTATGTTGGGACGGTGTATTGAGTTCACGTCTTGAAAAGACATTTTACTTTCCTTAGTTTTTTGGATCTCCAATAGATGTTGCTCTGTGCGGAGCTGTTTTTCAACTGCTGTAAAAATTGTTTATTTCTTTATTCAATGGTGTTGATCATAACTGTTGTCTCTTCCTCTGCTTTTCTTTTTAATTTAGCTTTTTCACCCCAATTGACAGTTGGGATGAAGAACCACCGTTCGTGTCATCATCATCTAAACTTAGATAAATGAAAACAACCCTCGAGATGAAGAATCACCAGTTGGGCTTGATATTGGTCTAGTATGAGTATTTCCGTCTTAAATTTTTTTAAATCTTTAATAATGTTCCAAATGTGATTGAATTTCCAACCTGTTTTGAAACCTTAGATCTTCTGAAAACGTTACTTTGTGGCTTGGTCCAAATGAACAACATAGTAAATAATTAATTAGTGATAAGGTAATGAAAATGTTATACATTAATGCATGCATGTAGTTTTCTTGTTGCCTTTTCAATGGTATGAATTCGAGACTGGAGAGACCTCTTTAGACAAGCATTCAAGTTGTATATCTTTCATTGTTGTAAGCTTCTTCCACACGAACTAGAAGTGGTCACCTGTTTGGTACACACCCTTGATGGGATTTTGAGCAATTTGCATATAAACTTGAGATTAAAGCTTATCTTCATCTTTAGTGTATCTGGTAGAATGGATAGACATTTTGGTTAAAGAAGTTAGAAGTGGTTTCTTGTGAATTTCAATAAAAATTCACCATCTATTTATAGATAAAGTAAAATGCATTAGGGGTGTTCAAAAAAACCGTTGGACCGCTCAAACCGACCGAACCAAGTCAAACCGGACCGTTTTTGGCGGTTTGAGCGGTCTGGCGGTCCGGTCTGGTTTGGAAAATAGCAAAACCGGGCGGTCCGGTCCGGTCTGCGGTTTGGAAACTTTTTTGGGCGGTTTGGACCAAACCGACCGCCAAATACATATATATATATATATATATATATTTATCTATTTTAATATTAACAAGCCCAACTTTTTTAACTTATTGACTATGACCCAAATTAACATAATCAAAATCGATGACTAAAACCATTAAATCATCAAACATATCGACACATTTGATATTGATGGTCTCCAAATTTTGAAATCCYTCAAAAACTCTATCAATCTATTGATCTTTCTAATCCATGGTTTGATTTCGGCATACATTATCAGGACACCAACCAAGTGATTCAACCAACTTAAATTTGGCTTCTATTTTGTTTGGTCAAGACTTAAGAATTGAACCATTGAAGGTTGTGAAGTCGTGAATTTTGTTACTCAATACTCACAGTAGAGTTGTAACTTTGTTAATTTATTTGTTATCTAATATGTTATATCTTTATATGTTTGTACTTTGGATTGCCTCGACTTTGTACTCAAGAGCTGCTTAATTATTACATTTATTTGATTAGATATTTTTTTGTTAAAATGGATACTTAATATAAAATTCTAAATTTTATATATATATATATATATATATATATATATATATATTAAGTTTAATATAAAGTCCATTAAAGGCCCAAACCGCCTAAACCGGTCAGACCAGACCGCTTTTACTTGGTCTGGTTTGACCGGTCTGGGCACTTGATGTCAATCCGTTCGGTTTGAAAATTTTATAAACCGCCATTACGGTTTGGTTTGTGGTTTGAGGGGTTAAACCGCCCAAACCGGACCGCGAACACCCCTAAAATGCATATCACATATTTCAATTTGTTTATACGAAGTTGACGATACAATGACATATCTAATATTCTCACACTTCTCAATGGTGGTAATATGGATTTGATCATACACTGACGTTGTCCAAGATTCTTCGGTTATGATATAACATTACACTACCACTACCACTACCAAGGCATATAGGACTATAAAACACTAAAAACATGCAAATTGCATGTTGTTTTAAATGAAGGCCATACAAATTGTTAAATGTTCATGGCTTTGTCATACTAACATGTGTGAGTACACATCAAGTTTTCAAAGTTGGTAGAATACATCTGATATGCAAGCAAACTGATATTTTATGTCGATACATAAAGTATGGTCAATACAACTATAAATGCCTAAGACTCCCTATAAATTCCACTAGAACTTCATATTTCTCATTGTAGACAACTATCAATATCTTATTACTTTGCTTAAGTTTCTAGTTTTTCTTTGGAAATGATTTCTTACTTTGGAAGAACGCACTAACTTCTTCAGACGATTAGCATTTGCTAATATTATCCAACCTTGAAGAAGATGAAAAGCGATATCTCGTGCCACTACAGTCTACAAATAACAACTTCTTAATCAACAACATAACCAAGCGATCCACTATGGCTCAGTACCCAAATTTCGTGATAAGAATCCATATTGTAGGTTGTTTTATGATTATTTTTTGGAGACACCATTATACAATGATGTCATGTTTTGTTGGAGATTCTGAATGTCTTGCTTATTATTCCTTGGCATTACTAATGAAATTAAGTCTCACGATAACTAATTTACAAAACAGATGGATCTAGTTGGCAGACTTGGATTATCACCTCTCCAAAATTTAACATCCGTCTTCAGAATGCTTGCATATGGAAACTAACAGATGACACAAACGAATACGTTAAGACTGACGATCCAACAACATATGAAAATCTAAAGAGAAATTATCGAGCAAAAGTGTATTCTCGGACCAATATCTAAGATCACCAACTTCTAATGACACGATAACTTATGTTGTTAGTGAGAAAAAGTTGTACCAGGAATGTTGGCAATGTAGATTGTATGCGATAGAAATGGAAATTTGTCCAACATCATGGGCTGGACAGTTTGTAGATCGTAGTGGTCACCATCTATTATTCTCGAAGTCGTTGTTGATCTTCAGTTATCGGATGCTTATTTTGGTATGCCAAACACTAGAATATGTTGGAGTATTTACACCTTTTCTCCAATTACTCAAGGTATTGCTCCTCTTGCTCATTATGTCATTTAAGAAAAAGAATATGATATGGGTTATTATCTGGCTGATACTATATATCGAAAATGGTCCACCATAGTGCAAACTATTCATGAGCCACGTGGTTGAAAAAATAAATACTTTGCTATGCAACAAGACACATGTAGGAAAGATGTTGAACGTCCCTTTAGAGTTCTCCAATCACGCTTCACAACTTAGTAGGACATACTCATTTTTGAAAAATGATGTGCTACATGACATAGTGGCTATATGCATTATTTTACAAAACATGATAATCAAGAATGAACAAGGCCTAGAAGCACCATCTGAAGTTGGGAGAGAAGTGCCACAAATAGAGGTCGAAACCACTATGGATGATGGTAGTTGATTCCAACATTTTCTTGCTTATCATAGACAAAAAGAATAAAGAAGCTATCTTTACACTTCGGAATTCATTAATTGATCATTTTTGGGAAAAGTATAGTAATTCTAATGTTTAATTGCATATGCATTATTGTTAGATACGTGATGTAACTTTTATTATCTAATAAAATGTTTGTTTTATGGACGTCTATTTTATATGAACTTGAAAATTTATATGGCACCTTGTTCCATTTAGTCAATCAAATTTGTTATAGATAGTTGCTCCTCTAGTCGTTCCCCAAACACCCCCTTCTTGATTAGTATTGAATTCTATTTTGAGATTGGACATCGTAGCACTTGCGACAACCCACACCTCCCATTATGCTGACGATTGTCATTAAGTATAATGTGTGGGGTTATTGCACGTGATAACAAGAGTTTTGAATGTTACAAGGAGATAACAAGTGTTTGTGAACGTTTTTTGCCCTCTTTTCTTTAGCTTCTTCCTTAGGCAATAAATGAAATCGCTACTACTCTTTTAGATGTTGGGATCTTTTAAAGGATCTTGCTGGTAAGATAAATTCATGCCTAAGTTCCATAATTCTATTTACCTCATATTTTGGATTTTACTACTTCTTTTAGTGTTTTTTGTTGTTGAATGGTTGAAAGTGGATATATTTTTAGTCTTCTAGATACATTGGAATCTTCAAAAGTAGTTGAACTTGATTGTTTTTTTTTTTTTGTGAATTTATGAAACTTGTACAGAAAAGCTTTGCTCGTTTGGTGTTCATTAATTGTAACACCCCATGATCACATTTGCATATAACCATATATTTCATATATCAAGAAATATAATTTACACATTTGGTCCCAAAATCTACAAAAACTACATTACAAAAGTAGCTACCAAAATTTTCCACAAAATCCCAACACAAAACTTGTATATATAACAAGCATTCAAGTAGAAAAGACAACATATCATCCCAACAACCATGCAAGCAGTTATAAGTTCATATTTCCCCTTTCCCTTATCGTCTGACTGTGCCTGACCTGTAATGCACATTTTAAAACATCAAAATGACGGTTAGACCATGAGGTAGAGTGAGAAATCCCTTTGATTGCTATTACAAGATGAAAATCACCTAAACACTTTTATAAATCCATATTTGTATAAATAACAAATAAACAGTGGTTTATCGAAACAAACCTCTTTTGTCGTATCAATAAGATGAGACATCACCCATTTATCAAATCAAACAACCAAAGAAACCCTTTTTCACATAACACATAAACTATAATTTTTGTGCATCATCTTGGGCAAGACAACCCTAGTTTCTTCACAACACACTAGTGCGGGATCCCATCTCACCGCATCACATTGGTGCGATAAACACATGTTGGATGAGATAACCTCATTTTCTCGCAATACACTGGTGAGAGGACCCAATCTCTTTGCATCACCTTGGTGCTATAAACCCAACTTGTCGTGTCAATAGGATGCAATAAGTCAACTTGTCGCATCACAAAGATGCGACAAATATTCTTCTCACAATACAAGGATAAGATAAAATCACACCCCGCATTAATAGGATGTTATAACCCAAGTCATCACATCAATCAGATACGATAACTCAAAGTCATCGCATCATAAGCATGTGAAAACAACTCCTCAACTTGATCAAAAACCCAGTTTTTACATATAGGTGATTATGTCATCCTTATTCCATAATACGCCTCTCCTGAATATGCTACCCTTATATCCAAAATACACCTCTCCTGATTATGCCACCCTTATATCCAAAATACACCTCTCCTGATTATGCCACCCTTATTCCAGTCATTTGATATTAACTTTGGGATCGAATTTTCCTAGTTGATCACGATTGTTGAGAATATAACACTTGCAACAAAAGATATGTAGAAAGCTAATAGAAGGCTTTTTTCCATGGAAAAGTTCATAAGTTGTCTTATTGAACCTCTTGATGATCAGCGACCGATTTTTGAGTGAAACAAGCAGTGTTGATAACTTCAGCCCAAAAATGAGTAGGGAGATGGGACTCGCTGAGCATTGATCGAGCAGCCTCAATGATTGTTCGATTTCTCCTTTCAGCGATCCCATTTTGCTGAGGAATTCTCACTAAAAAAAGTTGTGAGAAATTCCCTTGTCCTTAAAAAAGTTATCTATAGTACTGTTTTTGAATTCACTACCATGGTCACTTCTAATATATCGTACTTTAATGTTGTTAAGCACTTTTGTTTTCTTGATGAGCGATATGATGTCTTCAGGTGCTTCGCTTTTGGATCTGAGAAAGAAGACCCATGTGTACCTGGAATACTCATCAACAATGGCGAGTGTATACTTCTTTCCAGCAATATATTGCACATTGACAGGACCAAAGAGATCCATGTGTAGTAGCTGAAGAGCCAATGTCACTAAAGAGATTTGCTTTGATTTAAAGCTAGCTCTTGTTTGTTTTCCTTTCTTACACGCTAAACAAAGAGATTCATTTGCATAGAAGTGTTGAGGAAGACCAGTGACTAATCATTTCTAGACAACTCACTAAGTGTCTTGAAGTTAAGGTAAGAGAGTCATTTGTGCCACAACCAGTTGATATATGACGAGGCTTTTAAGAAGAAATAGCTATTCTCAGTGATAGAAAAATCCATATAGATGATATAGACAATCTCTAGACAAGAACCGGTGAAGGCAACATTATCATCTTTGTCATAGACATAACATGAATTCTTGGAGAATTTCATCGTGTAGTCTTTGTTACACAGCTGACTGATGCTAAGGAGATTGTGCTTCAGTCCTTCAACGTATGCAACACATCTGAATGTGGTTGCACCATTGGTTAATATACCAAAACCTTTGGTAAATCCATTTCCATTACCACCAAAGGTCAAGGAAGGTCCTATTTCTTCATTGTAGTTGATGAGTAGGGATTTCTCTTCGGTCATGTGCCTTGAGCATCCACTATCTAGATACCATATGCCTTTGACATCCTCAACAAGGGAACCATTTAAAAATGCTTTTGGTACCCATCTATTAGGGTCCAACAATATTAGAGGCTTCATCTACTGAGGTTGAAGAACCAGCGTCAGCAGATGGCTTCACTGAACTTGGAGAGGTTTTAGTGGAAAAAGTAATAACCTCTGACGCTAGTGAGATGGAGTCAGTGGGTGTCTTCACTGAGCCTGATGAAGAGGTTTTAGTGGAGGGAACTACAACATTTGATACTAAAGGCTTAGCATCAGTAGTTGTCTTCACTGAGCCTGATAAAGAGGCTCCAGTGGTTTTCTTCACCTTGGTTGCTTTAGCAGACTTAGTGGTTGATTTCGCTTTGGTTGATTTCTCAGCCTTAGCTACTTTCTTGCCCTTAGCTGGTGGACCAGCCTTGGCGGCAAAAGGATACTTACTAGCAATGTGTGTAGTTTCACCACAGTGCTTACACTTCCTATAGTTGAAGGTAGCTTTAGGGCCAAGAAGTACCAAATCCAAGGATTCCCTTCTCATTAGTTCTAGGAGGAACTTTTGAGGCTTTAGAGTCCTTAGGTGAAGCATTCACTTTGAGCTGAGACTTAGATTTCTGAGAGGGTTCAGATTTCTTAGTCCCTAAAGAAGAAAAAGATTTACAAGCTGAAGGAATAGATTTAGATCTATTTGACTTGTTAGTCTTCTTGGAAATAGGTGCTTTGACAATGGATTTACCCTTGTCTTTGCTACCTGAACTCGAGGGAGTTTTATCAAGATGACTCTTAGTTAAAGAAGACTGAGAGGAAGAAGTGTCAGGAATGGAAGAGACAAAGGTGCCAAAATTGAGCAAGGACCTGTCAGTGACACTGTCCTCCTGATCATAGGAGAATCCTAGACTAGTCTTTATCTTGGCAGGGATCTAAGCGTTAATAATCTCTGAGGCCTTGACAGAGGCTTAGAGGCTTTGCACCATCCTTCTATGGTAGCCTTCTCAGTCTTGAGTTCAGCAATTGCTTGCTCACGCTCAGCTATAGCCTGTTCGCGTTCGACAGTRATGGTTTRGTTYACAATGACCTGATCYTTAAGRTTTTCYTCRACCWTRGTCAGYTCTTTGATMTTTGAATGACAAATCTTCAACTGTTCTTGAAGATCAAGATTAAGCATTTCTGCTTTAGACTTGCCATTCAGGGCATTGTAAAGGTCCACTGTCAGCGTGTCTAACGCTGATAGGCTAGAAGAAGAAGAAGAGGGTTTATTCAGCATACATACCTGAGCAGGTGAAGATGATGAGGGATCATTTGAAGTTGATGTCTCTGAAGTTTCTTTTTTGACATCTTTGGCCATTAAGCAGAGATAGGCCGCATCTTTCTCATCAGATGATGATTCATTAGATGAATCAGCCCAATTGTACTCTTCAGCGACAAGACCCTTGGCCTTTCGCTGGATGTTCTTCATTTTCTTATACTTCTCCTTCAGTTTCAGGTATTTTTCATCCCTGGATTTGAAGGAGGATGGGGCTTTTAAAGATGGCATCATAGCCTTCTTGGATCTACATTTACCAGCAAAGTGACATGTGCGGTGGCAATTGTAGCAGATTGCTGAAGCTTTGTCTATCTTATCAGACTTTGGCTTTTCCTTTATAGTCAGCGAAAGAGATCTACGAAAATTACTTTTATTGGCGAATCTTCTAAAAGATTTAGTTAATAATGCTAGTGATTCATCAAAATCTGCAAGATCAGATTCTGATACATCCTTAGAGTTAGTAGAATCTAACTCAGTAATAATAATAGAAGGAAGAGAAGAAGAAGAAGAAGATGGGATTTCAGCTTAAGCTTCTTCAGTGATTAGAGCTAAAGGAGAGCTCTTTATTTCCCTGGAATCTTTAATCAGATTTCTTTTCAGCTGACGAGATTGCTCATGATTGAGTAGAATCCCATAAAGAGTCCTGAGAGAGAGAGATGACATGTCATTGGACATATTGAGACACATGGAATAAGTATCCCAAGATTCGGGAAGACATTCTTGAAACATTGTCATAGTTTCAGAGTTAGAATATTCCCTGCCTATAGTCCTTAAATCTATAAGAAAATAGTTAAAGCGTTGATGTACTTTAGACAACATTTCAGTATTTTCACAGAGAAAGCTTTCATATTGTCTTACTAGATTAATCTTTCTAGATTCTTGAACCTGAGAGGTTCCTTCATATTGAACACATAAAGTGTCCCACATGGCTTTAGAGGTTCTGAATTTCATCACAAAGTGATAAACCTCATCGGGGAGAGACATAACTATTATAGACCTTGCACAAGTGTCTATAGCCATCTTGTTCTTATCTTCATCGCTCCATTGATGAGGGAGCTTTAGAATCTGCCGTTCTGGAATCGCGGCAGTCGTAGCTGTTTAAGGAACAGCCAGAGAAATAGCATATGGAACATATTGTCCATTTTCTATATAGTGTGGAATTCCAGAATCCACACCTTCCAGAAAGAGGGACATCTGATTTTTCCATAGACTAAAGTTTTCTCAGATAAAACGGGGAGGTTTGGCAAGAGAGCCATTATCTTGAAAGTTTGTGTTTGTGTTTTGTAAAGCCATTTGAAAGCAATAAGATTATCTAAAGAAAGAGATAATATAATGCAGAAAACAACTAAACAACGAGAATAGAGAACACACTGCCCTGATACCACGTGTTGGTCTCGTTAGGGTCTACAAGATGTGTATAACAGTTTGTAGAAGGGGGGGATGAATACAAACACAGAAAACTTTTCAAATTTAAAATATATATTGATAAAGAATGATCAATACATATTTTATAAGATTATTTGCGGAAGTATAAGATAAATAAAACCTATCTAAATAATCTAAAGTTACACACTAGTTCTTAGCAAATAAAGAAAAGATTTGTTGTAAAAGACTTAGAAGAAAGTAAGTTATTTCTGGGTAAGAGACTATTTAGAATACAATAAAGGGATTCTAACTTGCTCTTGAAGATGAGCGTATTGTGTTCTTAGATGTGTGTTCTTTTACTTATGAACGTGAGTTAGGGTTCAAGAGTAAGTATCATTCAAGAGTATCTCTGCATGGAGATATGTGATAACGGGGTCCTTGTAATCACCCAAGGTATTTATTTATGTAAATTAACTGAATACATGCTTACGTGGGTTAAATATGTGAGTATAGGTATTATATGCATGGGAATATATGCATAATATATGGATGCATATACATGTGATTTAAATATATGCATGAAATTGAATATATATATATATATATATATATATGATTTTATGATCATATATATATTTTATATGTGCATAAAATGATATGCATGCATGGGTATTGTTGTATGTATGCATGCATGTGGGAGGGATAGTGGCCGACTTTCCATATATGGAAAGTATAAATATAAGGGGTGGGATATCAGGCAAATTTTCTTGCCTTATTTTGGGAAATTGAGAGTATTTGAAAAGATTATGTTCGATTTACAAGCTTGAGGTCAAAAGGGGATTGCATTTTTTCTAAACTCTTAAGGTGAGTAATTTCTAAACCTATTTCATACAAGTCTTATTGATTTTAATGTATGTGGTGTATTAATCTTAGAGAAATCTTTTAGCCGATTTGGGCTCTTAATCGGACAAATGGGTGACCGGGTTAATTATAAATCAGACGTAGGGTTGTCTGGATTATTTTAAATCGGATAGGTGTTGTCTGATTTAGATGTAAACCGAACATAGTGTTGTGCGATTTAGAGAGTTGGTGAGATTTTGAGTATGTAAATCGGTCAATGGTTTTGAACAGAGAAGTAGGAATACGATCAAGGTTGTTCGATTTAGCCTTAAATCGATCAAAGGTTTACCCGATATAATATAATCCGAACATGCCTTGATCGGACTTAATTGTGTTGTCCGGATTGATAAATCGGACAAGGACCA
Organism: Cynara cardunculus var. scolymus; assembly: GCF_001531365.2. Taxonomy (NCBI): domain Eukaryota; kingdom Viridiplantae; phylum Streptophyta; class Magnoliopsida; order Asterales; family Asteraceae; genus Cynara; species Cynara cardunculus. Next base: position 33,138,694 of record NC_037539.1, read on the forward strand.
AGTGTTGTCCGGATTGATAAATCGGACAAGGGACAGTTTTGTCCGAATAGCTTGTCCAGATAATGTGTCCGGATATTTATATTTGGTGTAAATTTACAAGTGTTGAGAATCCTTGGAATCTTTACAATTTGATAATGATTATTATTGAACTTGATTATGTTATGGTAAAAAGGGGTATTTTTATATATCTTTTTAAATACAAAGATCTGTTCCTACCAAGTGTGGTGACGTATGTCTGTTTTGGTATGAAACTGGATTTTGAGAAATGTTTCTACCAAGCGTGGTGATGTATGTCTGTTTTGGTATGAAATTGGATTTTTGAAAACTGTTTCTACCAAGCGTGGTGACGTATGTCTGTTTTGGTATGAAACTTGTTTTAAGAGGTAGTTCCCCCAGACGTGGTGGCTTTTGTCTGTTCTGGCTTGGAACTGGGAATGAGTACTTTCAGACGTGGTGACATTTCTCTGTTTTGATAAGTAACCCTGTTTTGATGAAAGAATAAGGGTGGCATATCAAGGAGAGGTGTACTTGGAATAAGGGAGGCATTGTCATATGTGAACATTACTATAACTTTTATTATTATTACTAATTAGATTTAATAACTTTGAATCGTCATTTCTTTGTGACTTGATGAGTTAGAGATATTATTCTTATTAGAAATAATAATTTAGATGTTATTAAAAAGGGGGGGGGGGAAATGGTTTGTCACAAGAGGTGATTATTGCCTAAAACTTTCTATTAATATTTATAATACATACAGAGGAATTCTGGTCTTTTAAAAGAAAGACTTTAGTCTGTTGAGTCAAAGAGACTTAGGCTACAATATTAATTCCATTTTGGAATTATTAAATTCATTAAGCAGATACAATTGTATCAAGATATGATACTAATAAGTTTATCCTATTATTCATCATATTGAGAACTGCATTATTTGGTTGAAATGCAAATATTCCTTAGCAAAGATATTTTATTATATTTTGGTGTTTATCACCCTGCATTTGCAAAGAAGGGGTTTACTCACTAGACCCTTCTGGTCTAACCCTCATTTCTATACTAAAAATATGCAATGCAGGAACTGCGGGGTCCAGGGATAGTAAGGGGAAAGGGAAAATGTGATTATTTTCCTAAAACTTGATATCTACTTTTGAAGATCTGCATAAGATTGCTTGTTTTGGAAGATACATGTTGTTATACATGTGATAGTACAGGATTTTTATTTTGGAATTTTTCATATGTAAACTTTGTACATATAAGAATCCTTGTACTAGTGGGACCAGTGTTGTGTAAACTGTATTTCTATGCAATGAAATATGTGTTATGTGCAAATGTGGTGTTTGGGGATGTTTCAAGATAGAACACATCTATTTATACCCATTGCATTAAATGTACATTTAATGCAACGTGGTAGGGTTAGAACACGTGTCAAGCCTTTAGAGAAAGACTTGTCATTTKCTACAATGAATAGTACAAAAGTCTATTCATGAACAAACATCCTTTCACAAAGTTGGTGGGTAGTAGAACCAACTAATCGGCTCTGAACCGTACTATACTTTTACAAAGGGTATGGGTTTGTCCTTTGTGTATATAAAGACAAGACAAAAACAATCGTGCTCAACAAGCTTCTTTTTATCGCTGAATGCTGGAATAACCTGAAGGTCTCTTCAGCATTCGCTGATACTTGGGCAGTCTTCACACCAGGTTGTAATCACTGAATACCGCTTCACATCACGTACTCGCCAGTCTCTAATCTTCAGTTTCAGTCTTCGACTTTAGCTGAAGGTTCGTTGGTGTGAGTTTTGTCTTCTTGAAGTATCGATGTCGCTGGTGGATTTACATTACAAGTTCTTCAGTGATCACTAAACAGACTCAGTGATGATCGCTAGAACTGAAAGACAGAAACATAAATACTTCGTATAAGGTAAAATGGATTATCATCAAATCACTGAGAGAGAGGATCAACAAGTCTACATGTTCTCCCAGTTTCCTAAATGTCTGCTTTCTGACTAAAGCCACTATCTAGCATAAAATACTTTCTCACCTGAATTTAAAAACTATTTATAGTCTATCTCCGAGAGGAATGGTAAAAGGTCTTCCTCCTATTTCCTTTTCAAAAGAAAATTTGAGTAGACCGTGCGAAAAAGAAAATCATGCAAAATCCAATTTCAATTCAAACAATTATTTTTCTATCATTTCACCCCTTCATCTTTTTCACATGGACCTATGTGGATCGGTCAACGCCCAAAGTTTAGAATGAAAGAGATACACATTGGTTATTATAGATGAATATTCTAAGTACACTTAGATTTTCTTTCTCCAAGTTAAATGCGATGCATTTGAAAAGATTATAACTTCATTAAGAGGATCAAAGTTCTAAATGATAAATCAGACCAGTCTCCAAGAAGTGATAATTAATGGCACCCAATTCAAAAATACCATTCTAAAAAGCTTTTGCTCTATCAAAAATAGCATTTTAGAAAGAGGAGCTATGAAGACGAACTTATGGAGAAGAAAGCAAAGAAGCATGCCCTTTGGAAAGAAAAAATTGATGAATTAGACTCTCTAAGACTTCAGCCGCCGAAGAAAAGAGAAAGTGCAATAATGGATTTCAACACTCAAGACCCATTGTAAACTTTCAGTTGTGATTTTTAAGTTATTTCCTAAATGTTTACATTTCTCAGTATTTTACTCTTGCACCGTTTTGTATTATCTCTTATCTAATCCTAAAACAAATCAGAAAAGGAAAAACAAAGAGAATATAAGAAAAGAGAAGAAAAATAAAAGATATTCAAAGCCTTCAAATGAAAAACAGAATAAACAAAAAGAAAAAGGCAAAAAAATATGAAAATGGATCCTTGAATCTATAAGTTCTAATGTATTTTTTTCTTAAGAGTTTTGATAGCTTTTTTTTCTAAGTGTTATTGTGATTATCCATCTATTATATTATTAACAAATAGGGGGAGATTGTTTGTGTTGATCCTCTCTCTCAGTGATTTGATGA
>NC_037539.1:33141791-33144693 GCF_001531365.2 Cynara cardunculus var. scolymus
AAAGATTTGAACAGAATGAAGTGTATAAGAAAGTGGATTGGATGTTTTTGTGTCAAATAATGAGGTTTGTCTTATAAGTTTGCCTTATTTTTAATGATTCTCTTTGAAATCTATAACCATGGTTAGAAACCAAACCAACCAAATGATAAAAATTATAGTGGAAAATTAATTATATTATTATAAAGAAAGTGGATTGGATGCTTTTGTGTCAAATAATGAGGTTTGTCTTATAAGTTTGTCTTATTTTGAATGATTCTTTTTGAAATCTATAACCATGGTTAGAACCAAACCAACCAAATGATAAAAATTATGATGCAAAATTAATTATATTATATTATTATATCTTTATATATACTTTATATATATATATATATATATATAAGTAAAACCTTCTGGTGATGAGGTGGCACCATGAGAATTATAAAAGTAAAACATTGGGGGTATTGAGGTGATACAATGAGAATTGAGTATTCTCAAATGGTGAATTGTGGTTGAGTTTTAGTTGTCTCACATTGGTGAAGAGTTGAAAGATTTGAACAAAGTGAAATGTATAAAAAGATGAAATGGTGCCTTTATGTCGATTAATGAGGTTTGTCTCTTAGGGTTGTCTTACTTTGGATGACCTCTTTGAAATCTATAACCATGGTTGGGATCAAAACCAACCAAATAGAAAAAATCTTTATCTTTATATATATATATAAAAGAAAACCTTGGGTATTGAGGTGACATCATGAGAATTGTGTATTCTCAAATGGTGAATTGTTGTTGAGTTTTAGTTGTCTCACATTGATGAAGAGTTAAAAATTTTGAACAAAGTAAGGTGTATAAGAAACCAACTAAATGGTAAAAAAATATAGTGCAAATATAAAAGTGAAACCAATGATGATAATTTGACAAGATGAGGTAATTATTTATCTGTCGTGTTGATGTTAATACTATCACGGTTTGACACACCCCTCTAATTACAATTCAAATATTATATCTGATATGTGGGTCATCGACCCCACTTGATATTAATTTTATTTTTTATTAGAAAAATCCATTTTCTTAGCTTGATGATGTGGTTCTTCATGCATCGTATTGGACTTCCATTATTGTTGCTACAACTTACGCACTCCTTTAATTTCCGCTATAAATATTATAGAACGTTTCTTTGTCGTAACTTCAAAAATGAGATTTCAATTAAATTTGTTATAAAATTAAAATCGTGATTTTGTCACCTTAGATGAGATTTCAATTAAAACTGTGACTTCTAATTAGACAAACTACTAACATTAGTCAAATATTTGTAGAGTACTTTGTAACACGATTCTCAAGCATAGTTAGATAACTTAAATTAGCATATGGTTCTAAGATTGTTATCAAATCCTCTTCAAAACTTTTAATGTTAATGAGTAGTTCTCACTTATATTTGTTTAAATTTTTTTTAGAATAGTATTTCAAATTTAGTCTATAACATTTCTTTTAAAGATGATATTATCATTATCACATAATGCACAGTTAGAAAACTAGTTCCATATAAACTTGCACCAAACCCATAATTGACTCGAGGAAAAAAACAAAAAAACAGAGAGGGTGGTAGAAGTTTCTTTCACCAAACTCCAAATAGAGAGAAATAAATGATGACTATGGACCCATCCTCCCATCCACATACCAAATCTCATGTTTTCCAAATACATATTAATCCTTAATATTCAATTATTATTTATATTTCATAAATTATGTAATTTCATAGATTATTTTACCATTTTGTTTCTATTATATAATTAAATAGCTAATAAGTTCAAACTTGTATCATACAACTTCATTATCATCACTGACTCTTTTCTTTGTCATTCATTTCATTATGGTCACCTCCTACACCTATATTGGTCCCGACATCTAGTTGTCCCCCTATCCCAATGGTGACGTAACCTCCCTGTGTTGCTGCCGCCTTACCCTTTTCCTTCCTACTGCAATGTAACACCCTCACTTCGTTACCCTTTTCGTTGTCTTTGATCTCCCCTTGATTTTTATTCAAACCTCTGAACCTCATAATTTAAAGACAAAAGTTATAAAATAAATACTTAGAGCTTACAATTTTTTAGGTTACGATCACTAAAAATTAATATAAAGTAGGGATATCTTGTCATTTAAGTTAATTTTTGTCAAGTTTGATGCAAATAAGGTTGATAGTTTTTTTATGCACTTTTTACAATTTAAAAGTTTTATAATACAAATACAATAGTTTAGTAACTTTCACAAACATTTTCTGATATAAAAAAACATATATATTAAATTAATTTGAAAAACAAAAAATTGATTAATCTATGGATTAATTTATGTTGTGGACGAATGAATAGAAGATTCGAATACATATTATATTATATACATACATATAGAGAGAGAGGGGGTGGGTTATTATGTAACCCTTTACGTTTGTACAATCAATACAACTCAATCTCAATCGTTCATTTAATTTGATGAATATGTAACTTAATAAAAGTTTTAATTGTTTTTAAATATAAAGTATTGATCATAATTAATGAACCTTAGTCATCTTTTATAAATATTTAAATCATAATAAATGAACTCTTATCATTTTCATAAATATCTTAATTGATTGGATTGCATTGGTTATACAAATATAATGAGTTGTATTTAGAATGTTATATATATATATAGAGAGGTTGATTATTATACAATCCTTGTCATTTGTGCAACCAATACAACTCAATCTCAACCGTCCATTTCATTTGATTAATATGTGATTTTATATAGGTTTTGATTATTTCCTAATATAAAGTATTAATCATAATTAATGAACCGTATTCATCTTCCATAAATATTTAAATCATAATAAATGAACTATAATCATTTCCATAAATATTTCAATTTATTGGGTTGCATTGGTTGTACAAAT
>NC_037539.1:33145038-33152893 GCF_001531365.2 Cynara cardunculus var. scolymus
TTGTGATACCATTGTAGTATCACCGGAGGACGGTGGCCGACGGACGGTGGCCGGAGGACGGTGGCTGGAGAGAGAAGAGAGGAGGGAGAAAAGTTTTAAAATACCAAAAATATCCTTGCATTAATATTTTAATTCAAAATTGCCAAAATTATAAATTTCCTAATTTATCTATTGATTTGTGGTTAATATTGGTTCTCACAGTTACCACAAACTAATTAGTTCTCATTTGATTAGGCCCCTATATATATATATATATATATATATATATATATATTTATATATTAATTTATATATTAATTTGGTAACTTCGTAAGGAAATGATATGTAGGTTGGTTGTCGGTGATGAAAGGAGAGGCCATGTGGGGGATTGGGATCCGAGGCTGACCCCTTGTATTACACACCACCTCTTTCCTACTTTACAACTCCTCCTTTCCACACTTATTCAACTCTTTTAATTCCTCTCCTAATTTAATACAACCTTTTAATAATAATAATAATAATAATAATAATAATATATTTTAATCTTTACAATAAATAATAAAAGTGTAAACAAAATATTCTTATAGCAACTACTAATTTTCAAAGATTATTTTAAGAGGTGGTAAATATTTAAAAAATAAAAAAAAATGATTTTAGTCTTTTATATAGTCAAGATTGGATTTAACTGGTTAAGAATGAAGAGTTTAACTGGTCAAATTTGCGTGTATGCAAAAAATAGAGAAGATAGTTTCGTGACTTTTATAAATAGGTGGCAAAAAGGTTCATATGTAGACTTATTTGATTCACATATAAACTATATATTCATATCTGAACCTGTTAATTAGTTCACATGTGAACTATTTAACTGTTTTGAATCAGTTAATTAGTTCGTATATGAATCACACGAGTTTATATATGAACAAGTTAGTTCGTATGTAAATCACAAGGATTCATACACGAATTAGTTAATTAATTCATGTGTGAATTACATGGGCCATATGTGAATTAGTTAAAAAAGTTCATATGTGAACTATATATAATTTGTAAAAGTTATGAAACTACTCTTCTATGTTATGCATACTTATGCAAGAAATTATTCGGTGATTTACAATCAAAGTTACAAATATTGATTAGATAAAGGGCTACAATCACATTCATCATAAATAATACTTTATTCATGATAAATAACCCATGAATACAAGATTCAGGATTTTCAATTGAATATCAAATTTATTGAAGACCAGGATAACTAACTATTTGTAATAAATAATATAAAATATTCATACATATTATTTATCACGATTATTTCATCTATATCATACATTTTTATTTTATTGAGAGTAAATCACGTTTTTCATCCTTATGATGTGTTAAAAATTACAATTTTCATCTTTTTAGTTTGGATATTACTGTTTTCATTCTTATAGTATGTAAATCATTACTATTTTCGTCCTCATAATTTATTGTTGTTCCAATCCCTATTTACAATTTTTTACTATTTTAATCCCTTGTATTTAAAAAGATAAAAATTAGTTCAAAGACAAAAATAGTAATAAATTACAAATCATAAGTACAAAAACCATAATTTTAAATTACAATAACGAAAATCAAAGTTTTTAACAAAAATACAAGAATAAAAATTGTAATTTACTCTTTTATTGATTACGACTTGATTGATTTTGTCATTATATTATGTATTTTGTCATATTGTTATCATTAATATCATGGTTCATCATGAATAAGTTTCCTCATTAATATTTATCATGAATATTTTTTCTATCTATTATATCTTATAAAGTAGATTTGATAAAAGTTTTAAAAATAACTTTAAATGCATAAGATATTACTTATTTGTGTACAAAGTCTTAAAAACAAACATCTAAGCATAATGTACTACTCTTTTATGCACTATCTCTTAAAATATCTTAATTCTGCTAAATCTTCTCTAATAAACCCACCAAAGCTTCAAAATTGTTTACATTTAAGGCTTCTGCTGCATTGTACAGATAAAAAACTAGTCATACATATAATCATATATATAGCATTAACATTTTATTTTAAATCCTTTAGATTCTTTTAATATATTTTATTTCATACAAAAACATTTTGTAAACCAAGGGGTCGTTTATCAAACACTTACCCGGTAAGTGTTTACGGGTAAAATTTAACACTATTATTTACGTACCGAGTAAGATTTTAGTCCACCAAAACAACATCGTATGCAACAATTTACTCGGTAAGCGCTTATCATGATAAGAATCGTCGTCTTCACTTATCGGGTAAAATTCATGGTCATTGTTTTGCTTTTACCGGATAAGATTTTTTATCCTTACCATATTCATCCGGTGAGGTAACATGACTTGATAAGCACTTACCCAGATAAGTGTTTGGTAAACGGTCTCTAAATATCATCTAAAATATATAACAATATAGATAAAACTAAATTTTTCGTAGTTATCTACTTGTAACATATCTATATTTAATAAATTTTTAATTAATAAAAATTACATATTCAAAATATTAATTTTGTTTGAAGGAAGCATGGATGATGATGACATCACCACCTTCACCGCTCCCTTTCCTCTTTTTAATCCAACTCTCACTGATACATACCACGTTCTCTCTCTCTCTCTCTCTCTCTCTCTCTCTCTCTCTGGATTCAGCACCACCATGGCTCCTGAGAAGGTACTCGTTCCTTTCTGTTTCATTTTCATCTCTAATTAACCGATTAACTATCAGAATATCGCAAATTTTGAACTCATTGTTGTTGTTTTTACTGTATTTATTCTTGAGGAGCGAAATTAAGCTTCACAATAAACATTTCCAGAATTTAATCTAATTCAATTGAGTGTGTTTGATGTAACGAAAAGGTGACGGAAATGGTGCTGAATGTTGATCTCAAGTGCTCCGGCTGCTACAAAAAGGTGAAGAAGGTCATCTGTAAAATTCCCCGTGAGTTCCTCCATTTCTCCTATTTCATAATTATTTCTATTCGGTTTCAATTACTTTTCTATTAATGGGAAGAATATCATTTTCATGGATCGATAAATGCTTCGCATCTCAAATCTCGAGGTTTTAATTTAAAAAAATTGATGTTAATATCCTTTGCTTCTAGACGTATCATGTAAATTTTTGGTAAAGCAGATAGTATTCGTATCAATATTCACTTCGAACATGGATTTACTTTCAGATTCATTTTTTTGTAGATTGACGTCTTTCGTTTTCGAAGAATATCCTTATTCCTTTGATTTAATAAATTCGTTATATAGTTAAACATATTCACCAAGAAATTCACCACCCAAACAAAGTATAACTTGAAATCTTAGTGCAATTTAATGTCAACCGGTGGCTCATGAGTTTAAAACTTTAGATTTTGTCCAGATGCAAGAGCAATATTTAGAGATTCATCTGCTTCTTTAAAATGAAGATTTTAGTTATTTTTGCTCTAACAAATTCCTAAAAACCTTCTCTAAAAGTGAGAAAAACGAACGTGAAGAATCCAAACACGGAGAAGTCTCCGAAAATGATTAATTAGAAAAAGAGAAATTATTTTTTATTGTTTCTACCAACGAGACCATTTGAAGTTAAACGAATAGAAAAAAAATATAATTCACTCCGGAATGGAAAAGCTGTCAGGGATGAATATATTAATTCTCTTTGCAGATTTTATGTTTTCATTGACGGTTTTAAAGAATTTGTTGGAGATAATTTACTAAGTTAGTCAATAATGATTTGAGTTTATGATTCATTGACCCTTGGTATTGATGTAAACTTGTAAAGGTATGGTGTCAATTTTGTATATCCCATCCTCCCCTACACACATCTAGATGAGATATATTCATATAATTTGGTTTGATTTGATTTGATTTATTCTTGACCCTTGTGGCATCTAAATGATGTATATTGTTTATTTTCTTTGTGACAAAATAGAAATAAGGGACCAGGTATTTGATGTGGACAAAAACAAGGTTAAGGTCATGGTAGTATGTTGCAGCCCCGAAAAAATCCGTGACAAGCTTTGTGCCAAGGGTTGCGGTGCCATCCAAAGCATAGAGATCATTGAAAAGGCCGAAAAACCAAAAGAAATCGAGAAGCCAAAGGCTGCCGAGAAGATCGAGGCGGCCAAGCCACCACCAACTAAACCTCCTAAAGGACCCGAGGCGGCCAAGCCACCTGCGGACAAATCAAAAGAACCCGAGAAGGCTAAGCCAGCTGCTGACAAGCCTAAGGATGCAGGGAAACCCAAAGAAGCCGACAAAGCCAAACCTGCTGACAAGCCTAAAGAAGCCGAGAAAGCCAAACCTGCTGACAAGCCTAAAGAAGCAGAAAAACCGAAAGCTGCTGATAAACCTAAGGACTCAGGAAAGCCACCAGAAGCTGAGAAAGCCAAACCTAAAGACGCGGATAAACCATCCCCACCGAAAGAGTCTCTAAAGAAGGCAGATGCAGGGCCAAGCCCTGACGTTGCGAAGATGGTGTATGAGCCCGTTCAAGGCTATCCACAGATGTACCCACCAGCGGCTTACCCTATGGTCGGGTACGGGCAATATTATGATCAAGGCTATGGTGGTGGTGCACCGTATCAACATGGTTATGGGATGACAGTAGTGCCACCACCACCACCACCAAGTTATGGTGGTTTTGGATACGAATATGGGTACAATGGAAACAGGAGTCATTATACGAGTAATGATTATCGAGGTGAAGAGGAGGGAGAAGGGTGCAGAATAATGTAAATCGGTGGTTGGCGGTGGTGATGGTAGTAGGGTGGTCACTTTCAAGGTGAAATAACTAAGTGTTGATAAGGAATGCTGATGATTTATGAATAAGCAAGTGTTGGATCATCTTTCATGTGCATGTGCAAAAACTTCCAAAAAGGAGATGAAATCTGGTTGTATATTTAGTCGATCATAAAGACACTTTGTTCTTTTATAAAATGATAAAGACTTGGGAGAATTGAAATAAAGTTTTTGGGTAAATTACAGGTTTGGGCCCTGTGGTTTGTTGTTTTTACGAAAATCGTCCTTAGGATACACTTTCTGTTGGATTTAGTCCTTCAGCCTAATGGGACAGATTTAGTCCTTCAGCCTAATGGCCGTTTACCAGGTCCGTTAAAGTCAAGGGTATAAAGGTCTTTTTACATTTTTCATTTTTAAAACTTTTTTTTATAAATCACGGGGTAAAATGATTATATTATGACTTAGAGGGCTGAATCATTAAAGTAACATATTATATATATGGGTTGGGTTCACGTGAGACCAAAGGTTTTTCGTGAGACCCGTAAGACCAATTTATGTTCATTGATCAACTTTATAAGTTAATGATCTAATGGTCTAAATTGCACGATGACAATTTTGTAATTATTGAGAAGTCTCGTGGCGTTTATTAATGTTTTGATTTTCAAATTGTAGATCTAATCCAAGGGTTGAGAATTGGTATTACGGGTATCACGAAAAACCATTGGTCTCACATGATCCCAAGTCTTATATATATATATATATATATATATATATATATATATATATATATACTAGGTTCGATCCCGTGTATTACACAGGGTAATTTAAAAAAATTAAATCATGCCAGAAACTTATTTTATTGATATGAATGATCATCGAAAGTACGATGCTACTTTAGACTTGTACTCTTGAAATAACCCTGTATATAACTCTTTAGACTTGAATGTAGAAATGGAACTATACTAATAATTAGTTAAAATGAAGTTAACTCTAGAATTAAATTAAATTTAGAAATGAAACTATATCAGTAAATTAAATTTAAACTTAAAAGTAAATTTAGAATGACTCTTCAGACTTGTACTCTTGAAATAACTCTGAAGTATAACTCTAAAGAAGGACTTCAGACTTGTACTCTTGAAATAACTCTGAAGTAAAAATCTTCAGACTTCAAACTCTGTATAGGCAAGCCAGAAGCTCTACATGCACTATGTAGAGGTTCTGCATGTATTATGCAAAGACTCTATATGGTGCTCCGTCTGGAAAAGAAAGGCTTCAGAATTCGAGTGAGCTAATTCTGAAAAATGGCTCTTCAGACTTGTAATAGGGAAATAACTCTGAATTAAAACTCTGAAGAATGACTCTGAATAATGACTCTTCAGACTTGTACTATTGAAATAACTCTAAAATATATAAAATCAATCACACTAAATCAGAGTTTAGACTTCTAAGTCTAAAAAAAGATTTCAGACTTCAGACTTCAGAATTTGGGTGAGCTAACTCTGAAAAATGACTCTTCACACTTGTAGAAGACTTCAGAGTTCAGACTTCTAAGTCTGAAAAAGAAGACTTCAAACTTCCTTTTTTAAGTCTAAAAAAAAGACTTCAGAGTTCAGACTCTAGAGTTCGGGTGAGCTAAGTCTAAAAAAACAGACTTCAAAGTTCGGGTGAGCTAACTCTTTAGAATGACTCTTCATACTTGTACTCTTGAAATAACTCTAAAGAATGACTTCATAATTGTACTATTGAAATAACTCTGAATTAAAACTCTGAAGAATGACTTCAGACTTGTATTATTGAAATAACTCTGAAGTATAACTTTGAAGAATGACTCTTCAGACTTGAATTTAGAAACGATACTATATCAATAATTAGTTAAAATGAAGTTAACCCTGGAATAAAATTTAATTTAGAAATGAAACTATATCAGTAAACTGAATTTAAACTTAGAAGAGCGTCTGTGTCAAATTTGAAGACGAAATCTGAAGACCTTGATTTCATAGTTATTCAAATACCCAATATTTTTGAAAAAGACCTCATGGTAAAGTTTGCATCATATAGAGCAAGACCAACCAGAGCTCCTCTGACATCCAGAAGCCAGACCAACCAGAGGGGCTATGGCTTACAAGACTAAGTCTAAATCTTAAAGACTTATCTTCAAAGTTTAGATAAGTTTATTACAAGACTTGTACTCTTGAAATTACTCTGAAGTACAACTCTTCAGACTTCAGAGCTCTGTATAAGCAAGCCAGAAGCTCTGCGTGCACTATGTAGAGGCTCTGCATGGTGTCCGTTTGGAAAAGAAGACTACAGAGTTCGGGTGAGCTAACTTTTCAGACTTGTACTGTGGAAATAACTCTGAAATAAAACTCCTAAGAATAACTCTTCAGAATTGTACTCTTGAAATAACTTTGAAGTATAAAACTAATCTCATTAAATCAGAGTTCAGACTTCTAAGTCTGAAAACAAAAGAGTTCAGAGTTCAGACTTTGGAGTTCGAGTGAGCTAAGTCTGAAAAAGAAGATTTCAGAATTCGGATGAGCTAACTCTGAAGAATGACTTTTCAGACTTGTACTCTTCATGATTATTGAAGAGTTTAGAGTTCAGACTTCTAAGTCTAAAAAAGAAAAGTCTAAAAAAGAAGACTTCAGACTTCTTTTTCTAAGTAAAAAAATTCAGAGTTCAGAGTTCAGAGTTCTAAGTTTGAAAAAGAAGATTTCAGAGTTCAGACTCCAGAGTTCAGGTGAGCTAACTCTGAAGAATAACTTCAGACTTGTACTCTTGAAATAACTTTGAATTAAACTTTTCAGTAAATTGAATTTAAACTTAAAAGTGAACACCATTATTTTTGGGAATCAGTTAGCACTCGAATTAGTTAACCAAAGAATAAAATCAATTGCATCCAAAATTAGTAGGATTGATTGAATAAGAGGACCATGTCAATCAAATAAATATAATTGAACTATCAATGTAAATTGTGTCTAGATACGTTCAAATGAGTCTAATTGAACCATTAATGTAAATTGTGTCTAGATACATGTTTAGGCTGGAAAATAAGATAACCGACTCTCTAGAAGATGACACGTGTCACTCAAGTTACTTATTTATTAGGTGTGTGTGTATATATATATATATATATA
>NC_037539.1:33153428-33156880 GCF_001531365.2 Cynara cardunculus var. scolymus
TATATATATATATATATATATATATATATATATATATATATGGGGCAAGTTCATTTGTTAACCCAATTATTGTGTTAATTTTGTTAACCAATCTTGACCATTGATCTTTGAAATTTGTGGCTAAAATCATAATGACATAAAGTGTAGATAATTACACACATAGATAAGTTAACATAAGTGAACAATATTTACAAAGGGTATTTTGAAAAAAGATTTTAGTTGTCCATTAATGACAATGAGATGTTTTGTAACCACACATTAATGACAATGAGATGTTTTGTAACTGTCTATTAATAACAATATAACTATCCGGGAATTAATCTCGTTATCGATCAAAACCAACAACAAGATCCCCGACACCAGATTCTTCTACAGTTTTTTTTGTTAATTGTTCATATGTGAACAAGTATTCGATATTTATGGGAATTGTTCATGTGTGAACAAAGGTGTATATGGCAAAAAAGTCGTAAATGACACAAGTGTGCATATATGTCAATTTGTGTTTGTATTTGACACAAGGGTCCATATATGTCAATTTGTGTTAGTAATTGACACAAGGGTTCATATATGTTGAGTTGTGTTCATATGGTTGTACGAATTTTCATATATATGAATTTGTATTTATATGGTCACACATGTTCATCATTTTTTTATTAACCTAAATATCCAACTAGCTATGTGAGCTGACTAATCCCAGGGCGATCACCTGCTTTGCAGATAGCCCGAAGTCATCGCATTTGAACCTCCATGGCCACAAGAGAATTTTTATTCCTCCTTGGATTTGAACCTTTGTGATCACACATGTTCATTTGTGTCAATATGTGTTCATATTTATACCAACTGTACATATATGTCAATTTGTGTTCGTAATTGACACAAGGGTTCATATATGTCAATTTGTGTTCGTAATTGACACAAGGGTTCATATATGTCGAGTGTGTTCAGATGGTTGTATGAATGTTCATATATGTGAGTTTCTGTTCATATGATCACACATGTTCATCATCTTTCGTATGTTCATTTGGGTCAATATGTGTTCATATTTATTACAACTATACATATAGGTCAATCTAGTTTCGTAATTGACACAAGTGTTCGTATATGTCATTCTGTGTTCGTAATTGACATAATGATTCATATATGTCGAGTTGTGTTTATATGGTTGTACAAATGTTCTCATATGTGAATTTGTGTTCAGATGGTCACACATGTTAATCATTTTTCTTATATGTCAATTTGAATGTTACCAAAAACTTTACTACCGGGTCTCCTCCACCAGTCACAAATTCATAAACATTAGAGATAGAGAATCAATGTTACAAAAAATAACAAAAGTAATAATAAGTTAACACAAATCATGGAATTTTATGATTATGTAACTCCTAATTAATGATATAGGAGTTACATAAAAAAGAAAATTACATATGTACCATTGTCATTAAATTCTAAGATGGATAAAAATCTAATACTAAGATGCGATTGGTTGAAAATAGTTAACAAAGTTAACACAATAATTTGGGTTAACATTATATATATATATATATATATACATACTAGAAGGGTACCCGCGCAATGTATCAAGATACATCTCGATTTTAATGTTTTGTCTTATTCTTTATTTTTGTCGATGTTATAAAACGGTTTTATGTGGTTCTGAAAAAACGATAACGTTTTTATTTTTGAATAAACTATAAACTTGAAAATATCTTAAAATTTTGAAAATATATATATAGATATTAGTATCAAATTCACAATTTAAATGTTCTCGTTTTTTATAATTTCTTTAATTCAATTTTTTTATAATAATTTAATTTAGACTTAATAACGAAGTAATTTATTTTTTGTTTWAWWAWWWWAWKTTTYTATAAARAYAATAATTAAGTATTTTGTTATGAATCAATGATTATTCTAATTATATTTTAGTCATTTTTTATATTTAAACTGAGATATTTATCTTTATTTGATTTTGTTTCTCTGTTGTTGGTTATACGGACTCAAACATGGAATTTTAATAAGTTGTACTTACACACAATTTAATTGGAATATTGAATTTTAAGTAATATGCATCAATAAACAATATTTTATACATAAAGAATGGTTTTTAAGAGTTCATCAAATGGTTTTTAAGATAGTAAAGATATACACACATACACACACGACAGGGACGATCGAAGTAAACCCACCTCACTCCACCGGCCAGCTACGTGTTCCCTCTCCCTCACCATCGGCCATGTTCTCCATCACCCTCACATCATTGTGAACCTACCTAGCTCACTATTCCAGTGAAATGCCCCAACCCACATATTGCATGTAACACATATTTCATACAAAAGAAATACATGATATCATTCCATTCAGGTCCCTTAGTACAAGAATCTAACATGACCAGATACAAGGTCCAAAAAAAATTCAAAATACATTTCTTGTACTAATCAATCAAAACAGATCTTCAAGCAGAAGCGCATATAGGAACATATTAAACTTTTCCCTTCCTCTTACTGTCCGAACCTCCTAAAACACATAATTTAAATCACAAAATGAGGGTTAGACCGAAAGGTCTAGTGAGATACCCTATTTATGTTATTGCAGGGTGAAAAATCACCAAAACCTTTAGGGAAAATATCATTTCATATATATAACAAATATATGAATAAATAGAAACGTAATACCAGTTCTTTTCCATTTATCAAGCAAAGCATTCTGCTTATTCAAATCTCAAAACTCTGAACCAATCAGGTTCCACATAATGCCACTTTTAAACCTTTTCTTAACCAAACAAGGTAATATAAAGCTTCAGGCCAAACCCGACATTTTCTCCTCAATAACATCCAAACTATGATTTCCAATAAGAACCTTGATCCTAAATCTTTAAGTCACAAAGAAATAAAGACTTCGGACCACGGTAGTCTTAAATGATATAATAGAATGAGTTATATCATACAACACACATACAAATGCCACCGTTATATCCAAAGGTACACCTCTCCTTGATATGCTACTCTTATCCCATGGTACACGTCTCCTTGATATGCCACCCTTATCCCATGGTACACGTCTCCTTGATATGCCACCCTTATTTCCTCATCAAAATATTTTCACAGAATAATTTCAAATAAACCGCAACCATTTGAAATTATTATCAATACAAAATTATTTCTTTCAAAATTTTCCTTTTTATGATAAAATAAAATTTCTCATCGAAAACACAACATTTCATCAAATCTGGTCAATTTTGACTTAGCCAGACTTCAAATCCGGTCAACTTTCCGGACAACACACAGAATGAACTTGTCCGATTTATACTTGGAAATAATTCTCAATAACTGTCCGGATAACAAGTCCGGTCAATACCACGCATAAAGCTTGATCGATTTATCACTTAGAATCAAATCATCTTTGTCCGGATAACAAGTCCGGTCAATACCCCGCTCATTACTTAGCCGATTTAAAAT
>NC_037539.1:33159720-33162757 GCF_001531365.2 Cynara cardunculus var. scolymus
AAGTGCTAGGCCTAATAAATCCCTTATCAGTTAAATCTTTCAACTGTGCCATCAATTCTTTCAATTCAGATGGAGCTAAACGGTATGGTGCCTTTGCTACTGGTGCAGCTCATGGTACAAGATCAATTCGGAATTCAGTGACTCTATTTGGTGGTAATCCAGATAAGTCTTCTGGAAAGACTTCTGGATATTCACTAACAATAGGAATCGATTCCTCTTTTCTCTTMTCTTTCTTTAAATCAATTACATATTCCAAACATCCTTGACACTTCTTTCGAATACTTTTCTGGGCTTTCATTACTGACAAAATACTAGTATGATGATTCTGACGATCACCATAAATAACAATTATTCTCTGGTCTGGCAGAATAATTCTGATTATTTTCTAATTACAAACAATGCTAGCTTGATATTTTGCCAACCAGTCCATGCCCACTACTATGTCAAATTCTTTCATTGACATGAGAAATAACTGGATCGGAAGCTCACAATTCTCAATAACAATAATGCAGTTATTGAATACTTTARYAACAGTTTMYTGACTATTAGCAGTATCAACTACTAATTTATCATCAAGTAGCACAGAATTCAGACATGCAGTTTGAGCAAACAATGGTGATACAAACGAAAARTTTGCACMAGAGTCAAATAACACCTTAGCACGTATTGAATTTAGGAGGAATGTACCTGTTACTACATCCGGTGATGCTTCTGCCTCGTTCCTAGTCATCTGGAATGATTGTTCCCGCGCCCCTCCTCGCCCTCCTCTGTTTACAGTAGGCCTTCCCCGTGTACCCAACGCGTTACTCCCCATTGTTAACTGTGGAGTTCTTAACAAGGGACAATTTGGTCGAATATAATTCGAAGAATTGCAATTAAAACACCTTCTATTAGCTGGGCAGTTTCTAGACAGATGACCTGCTTCACCGCACTTATAACATTTCCTTGGGTCCATCTTGCATTCACCCTGATGAACTTGTCGGCACTGTGAGCAGACTTTCTTACTAATCTTCTGCTCAGATCTGTTATCATATCTAACAGTTTTCAGCCCTCGAAAAGATGAAGGCCCCTCCCATTTTCTTTTCTCAACAACTTTTCCTTCCGATTGTCTACTCTTATTTTGTTCAGTCACCTCAGCTGCATCTACTGTTAGTGGAAAGGTATTGGGGTTCATAGCAATAACAAACTCTCTGATTGAGGGTTTCAAACCCCAAATAAATCTCTCTATCTTCCTGGATTCAGTCGAAGCATAATGTTCAGCAAAGCAAGAGTATTCAATGAATCTTTCAGTATACTCCCAAACTGTTCCATTTCCTTGTTCTAATTTCAGGAAATCTTCCTCCATTTGTCTCACTGCTATTTTAGGACAAAATTGATTCTTGAATCGATCCACAAATTCTATCCAAGACAGAGTCTGTAAAACATCCGTTCTGATAGACGATTCAACTTCCCACCAGAATAAAGCATTTGACTTTAATACAGAAACAGCAAATAGAACTTTATCTGTTTCCGGACACCGAATGGTGTTGAACACAGATTCCATCTCCTTAATCCAGCACATAGCTTTCACTAGATCTCTCTTCACAGAAAAAGTTGGTGGTTTGCATGCTAAAAACATTTTAATATCTCCTTCTTTATTGTGAGTGATTGGAGCAGAGGGATAAACTTCTACTCTTTCTGTTTCCACTCTAGCCGGTATTCCCATAATAGATGTCAGAGTTTCCCGTAATTTCCCCATTTCTTCTGCCAACATATCTCTGGTTATATATTCTGGGTGTGGCACCAACCTTTCTTGAACATTCCCAGAGTGGGATTCTTCTTGTTCAGATTGTACTTCAGTCCGACCCCTTCCCTGAGACTGACTTCTTCCTCTGTCTCGTCCCCTTGGTCTTCCCCGACCTCTATTTCTGGATGTGCTAGTTGGAAAATTAACAGGTGACTCTTCCCTTTCTTCAGACTCTGGATGAGCCGTTCTCTCAGATCTTCTAGTTCGGCTAGACATCTGCAAAGTTTAGTGTTAATTATCACGTATTCACATTCCCAAATATAATGAAGTATTCAAGTTCAGATGTGTACCTGTAAATTCAAAATTACACTGGCCAGATGTAATTAAAATTTACATTACACACTGTTCTTTTAACTCATCATATTTATTTCCAATGGTGCTAACTATGTTTGGGACCTTAACATGCAATAAAACAGTTTAAGTCTAGGTATCATGCTGTTAAATACCTAAATCTCTTAAACTCAGGCTCTGATACCATTCTGAAATGCCCCAACCCACATATTGCATGTAACACATATTTCATACAAAAGAAATACATGAAATCATTCCATTCAGGTCCCTTAGTACAAGAATCTAACATGACCAGATACAAGGTCCAAAAAAAATTCAAAATACATTTATTGTACTAATCAATCAAAACAGATCTTCAAGCATAAGCGCATATAGGAACATATTAAACTTTTCCCTTCACCTTACCGTCTGAACCTCCTGCAACACATAATTTAAATCACAAAATGAGGGTTAGACCGAAAGGTCTAGTGAGATACCCTATTTATGTTATTGCAGGGTGAAAAATCACCAAAACCTTTAGGGAAAATATCATTTCATATATATAACAAATATATAAATAAATAGAAACGTAATATCAGACCTTTTCCATTTATCAAGCAAAGCATTTCACTTATTCAAATATCAAAACTCTGAACCAATCATGTTCCACATAATGCCACTTTTAAACCTTTTCTTAACCAAACAAGGTTATATAAAGCTTCAGGCCAAACCCAACATTTTCTCCTCAATAACATCCAAACTATGATTTCCAATAAGAACCTTGATCCTAAATYTTTAAGTCACAAAGAAATAAAGACTCCGGACCACGGTAGTCTTAAAGGATATAATAGAATGAGTTATATCATACAACACACAGACAAATGCCACACTTATATCCAAAGGTACACCTCTCCTTGATATGCCACCCTTATCCCATGGTACACCTCTCCTTGATATGCCACCCTTATCCCATGGTACACC
>NC_037539.1:33163572-33174379 GCF_001531365.2 Cynara cardunculus var. scolymus
AAATATATACACATCCATTTCAAGCACATATACCATGTATATATTTTCATACACATAATCACATTATGCACATAATTTTCACGTACCAGCATGACTAAACGTATCAATTTATCATGCTATCACGTAATCATTTAATCAGATAATCAGATATTATTTACCTTGGGTGATAACCAGGATCCGGTTATCACATCCAGTCATAACACACAGATCACAGCCCTATCGTCTCCATTGAGTTGGAATTTATTCCGTTTATCTACTGACCACTATGACCTAGACACAAGGATGAAGACCCTTCCTGTGGAGAAGAAACAAAAGAGAAGGGTTGTTGCTAGTATAAAAAAATAAGGGATATGGGAGTTCGACGGAAATCTCTAACTGGAGTGGATGAACAGGGGATGGTAAGTGTGTACCGAAACTCTCTCACCGGAGTAGACCTGTGGTGTTGGTTAACACTCGATCTATGTTACGAACCAGAAGAAAAACTTGTTCAATGGGACTCGATTTAGTCATGTGTATGTGAATTGTTGTTCACAGGCCTGCATCTTTGTCCCAACACATGCAATGATCTACTCCCTACGATTTCCACTGCCTTGGCCTTTCTTCCCTAATACTATAGTGTGTGTGCGTGTGCGTGTGAGAGAGAGATAGAGAGTGTTGGAAATCAATAAAATTTTGGCTCGAGATTATGCCTAGTAATGAACAATAACTACAAATATATTCATCCATCATTAATTAAAAGTAGTACAGGATACGTGTATATATATATAAAGGGCCAACCATCGCAATTGTTCATATAGGGACGGTTGAAAAAGACAAATAACTATCACAAAACTAAAATTTAACCCCCTTAACCATCGATATTATGTAACATTTGATCAAGTCGGAATTAACGTCCATCATTCTCCCCCGTAATTATGATTTGAGCTTACGAGTTTTTCAACACCCATCAGATCCCTCATCTCAGCAAAATTTACTCGTGGTAAAGGTTTAGTCAAGTGTTAGCCTTTTCTTGTTCTCCACTCACGTGCTCCACTTTAATCAAATTCTTCTCGACACACTCACGTATGAAATGGAATTTTTTGTTGATATGCTTGCTTCTACCATGGAATACATAATTTTTCATGAGAGCTATCGTTGATTTGTTGTCCACAAGTAGCTTTACACTTTGGGTTTTCCATCCGGTCAAGTTCTTGAGCAAACTTCTTAACCACAAGGCTTGGTACGCCTCTAAGATTGTTGCCATAAACTTAACTTCACATGAAGACAAGGAAACCGTACGTTCTTTTTGAGAAGACCATGTGATTGGGCTGTCTGAGAAGTAAAAAACAGTCCCAGTTGTGCCCTTTCGATCATTCAGATCCATGCCATGATTGTTATCAATATACACAACTAGTTTTCCATCACCTCTCTTCCAATGATTCAGACCATAATTCATTGTCCCTTTTATGTATTGCAGAATTTGTTTTACTGCCTTGAGGTGACATTCTTTTGGTGATTCCATGTATCTACTAACCACTCTAACTGAGAAACCCAAGTCGGGTCTTGTGTGAATCAAGTAGCGCAAGCTTCCAATGAGTCATCAGTAATCCGTGGTATTTACGTGCACACTATCTTCATCTTTAGTCAGGTTGATTCTTGGTCTATCGGCCATTTCAAAGGGTTGCACTCACCCATTCCAGTTGACTCAAGTATCCTCTTTGCATACCCACTTTGACTAACTTTGATTCCCCAATTACCTTGGCGAACTTCTATGTCAAGATAGTAAGATAATTTTCCCATATCACTCATTTCAAATGCCTTGCTCTTTTGTTGCTTAAAGGCCTCAATTTGTTTTTCACTTGAACTATTTACTATCAAATCATCCACGTACACTCCTACAATTAGCACGACTTCCACCCTTTGAAATTTATATATCGCTTGTTGTTGTGGACATCGAACAAGCCCCAGCTCTTTAAGCGTTTTGTCGAGTGGAACATTCTGCACCCTTGATACCTGTCTTAAACCATAAAGTGCCTTCTTTAATCGGTAAACTTTGTGTTCATTACCTATGACAACGAAGCCTTCGACGTGATTCCCAAAATCATACAAACGAGATTTAGATCTTCAAGAAATAAGATGAAGAGAGAGTAGATCACCAAAAGTCTCTTAATGACAAAGCTAATTTTCCAGATTACAATTGCTAATGACTTGCTTAATGATAATTACAAAGGAAAATATTATTTATACTAAGGAAAATAATAAAGCTACACTATTACAAAGCATGTAAGAAATGGAGAACTTGAATACAACAATAACGCTCATACTCGAACCCAACATTCTCCCCCTTTGGATTCAAGTTTGGACTCTTGTAAATTTTGTCTTTCTAAGTCCAAGTATTTTCTCTAACCTCCTTAGAGCGTTCCTGTACTGAATCTTCACCTCGAGCAGATTTATGGCATTGATCAACAAATATCTTTTTTTAGAACTCATTCTCTCTGACTCTGCAGCTCTGTCGTGGTTCACCCTTTTCAAGTCAAGCGCCCATCTTACCAGTCTTATTGTACCATCTGAATACTTGTTCAACTCGCTGAATCTCATAACTTTCTTCACTTGAAGCTGAGCAAAATATATGACTCCGAACTCTGGCTTTTCAAGAATCATGTAGACTGGATAAGCATCAATATCTTCTAAGTCTTGATTAGGTCTTTTTAGGTTGATGATTCTTTGGTTGTATTTAAGACCCATCTGAACATTTATAACCATAGCCAGCTTTACATGACACCGCATAAATCTTTTAATAGCATCAAGAGCAACCAGAGCTCCCTCTTTCCTGTTAGTCATGTTTCTGATCTCAAAGTACATATACTCTAACTCTTCCAAATACAAGCTTGAGATATCAGCTTCACTGAATCTCTAGATTTGTCCATCTTGTCTAGTCACAGTGAAGACCGGATACCAGATTCTCAGAAGTTTTTGAGCATCGATCTGTTTGATTGTGACAACCCTGTGTTTGGTACGAACTTCACTAATAGGCAGGCGCTTAGCTTTCAAAAAGTGTTTGTACTCTATGCGATAATCTTTGGTTTCTCGGTGGATACCAAGGATTTTATCATCGCTCAAAGCCTTACGATGTCGGAGAAAAATTCCAAAGTAGATGTCTTCCAAGTATGGCTCTCGGATCCTTTCTCTATCATATCCTGGAAAATTCGCTCGAATGTGAAATGGAACATAATTCTTTGTAAAAAATTTTGTAGGATCAACAGATTCTCGAGGAGCAGAGATGTCTGATACACCAGTTACATCTGCAATGGAGGATTCTTGAATAGTCTGACGGTCATCTTGAATAGGAAAAACTGGATCTTCATCAATTACGTCATCTTCAAAGTCAAGGTAATGCCCAGTTGACTCGTCAATATTATCAATGTCCTCTCCAAAATCTTGCTCTCATCCAGCACAGTAGAAAATACATCATTGAAACCAACGTTGGCAGACAAGTCCAATAATAACCTTGTCCCTAGTGTGGAGTCCGCCGGCTTTTCAACCATTGGCTCAATCATAGGACTTGTCTCCATTTCTTCTTCATCTTCTATAATAATAGCCTTAATTATTCTTTCCTGAACAGATTCCAGGACAGAAGCTTCAGCAATCACATCTTGAGCAACTGGCTCACTTTCAACCCTTGCAGCTTGTTCAGACATCTCAGCCACTCTATGTCTCTTCCTCTCCCCCTCATGATGATCTGGATCATCCGGATCATCATGCCTTCTTTTATGAGAGGTGGCCTGAGATCTGCACATCTCTTCTAAAGTAGACACCCATTCAACAAGGGCATCCATTGAACTTTTAAAATCTTGGGTTTTGGATGTGATTAACTTGCTAACTTTTGTGAAGCTAGAAGTAACCACATATTGAAAGGCCAAAAACTCTGAGGCTCTAACAAAAGGGTTAACATCCAATTGTTGTTTTAAGAGCCCAACCAAGTCTGCATCTTTAGTGTCAGGATTTTGAGATGCCATCAGTTTTATGTACAACAGTGATTTAAGTTCATCCATCGTTTGCTCTTGTACTGACAGCTTAGGTACAGGCGGTGGTGATGGCACAGATGGTTGCTCTTCTTCAATCTGTTCTTTCCCCTTCAGAAGTCTTTTCAGACTTGCAATCTGTGCGTCCATGTTTTCTTGAACAGCTATTAGGGCGCCGTCCAGATATTCCCGTGACACAAAGTCTGGTAAGCTAACACCTGGATCACTTAGATTACCAGTTGAAACAACAGTTAAATAAACTATTGTGCCTACGTTCAATGTTGGCATGATGGAAGCATTGGTAGGACTTCCGACCTGTCCTTGTGAAATGTCAAATGACATCACTCTCGTCGTTCCGACAAGTTCACTAAGAACCGCACTTGGAGAAACAAATGCTCTAGACTCGTGTGTACCTATGTGTATCGACACTAGACTCGAGGTGCACAGAATTGATGTCGTAGGCTGGGGCAGCGGCCTACTTGTTTCAATAACTACGTTTTCCGAATGAGAAGTAGTTAGTGGATGTGTTATGTCCCCGTGTTCAATTGAAATAATTGGTTGTTGAGAACCAATTGAGTGGATGGGKGGGGTGTGCATTTGCATAGCTGGGCTAGCTATGTCTTGTTCAATACCAACATTCAACGAATGAATGTCAGTAGTAGATGTGGGTGCCCGACTATGTGTTTCGGCTAGATAAGGAGCATGATATTCTTTTTGTGCTCCACTCACACCCTTACCATGTTCTTCTTCGTCCCTTTCACACATACTCTCAACATTTTCAACTGTATCTCCCTCATCTTCAACACCTATTAGAATACGATCATATTCATCAAATTGATCTCCAAATTCTTCAACATCAAATGATAATGAATGTGGACTTGGACAAGTCTGTTGAGCAGGAATTTCTGGAAATATGTTTTTTGATATCATCAACCAATGCTCCAACTGGAATATCTTGTGAAGTAATAGTTTGAGCATGGTCATCGGCTCCATCATCATTATTATCATCATCATCATGATCACCAAGAGCTGCCTCATTGTCGGTTTCAGTATCTTCCAAACTTGAAGAAGTTGTGGAAGTACTATTAGATGAAGTACTTTGCCGATCAGATGCTCCCCCTCCTGTTCACCCCTCTCTATTTCATTTTCCATCAGCACACTACCCTGTTCAGGTAACCCTTGTTCCTGAACTCTCTCATCTATCTCTAACACCTCTCTCACAACTGAGGCATGGGTGATCCTGGGGCAAGATCAACCGGTTCTGGTTGAACTATAGGATCTATCACTCTCGTATAATCTCACACACTGAGCAGTCTGATCAGCCAAGGCAATGAGCTCTGGTGGTATTTCCATTATGGAGTCCAAGTCCTCAACTTCAGTATGCTGCCGAATTCTAGACATGACGAATGTCGGCCCTATTTCAGCATTGGATCTAGCCGGAATGTTTTCATTCGCATTCATCATTGCCTTTATGATTAATTGTAGAAATCTCTGGAAGGGCACGAATTTTCTGGCTTTAGAAGGAAATCGTTTTGCATGCACAAGATTCACCAGCTCATTCCAGATTACTAGGGCATAGTCATAATTGCACGAGAAGACTATCCCGTGAAAGAATTTGAGGAAAGAATTGCTACATGTATCTATCCCCGCAGTCTTGGACGTCAGA
This sequence comes from Cynara cardunculus var. scolymus, assembly GCF_001531365.2. Classification (NCBI taxonomy): domain Eukaryota; kingdom Viridiplantae; phylum Streptophyta; class Magnoliopsida; order Asterales; family Asteraceae; genus Cynara; species Cynara cardunculus. The sequence goes on from NC_037539.1 coordinate 33,169,240, forward strand.
CATCTGTTTAAGATGGAGAACAACAGATGCCAGATAGATGGCAAAAAACGTCTTTTGAACTGTGCCAGGTTAGTTAACTCTGCTGAGTATCCCAATCTTTTGATGTCTAGGCATAGTTGGTTATCTGTTACAAATTCTTCATATCCGATAGAGCCTGATTCGGGAAGACGGATAATCCTTCTTAGTCGTTTTAATGTCAGACGGCTGACATATTCATCAACTTCTCCTTCAAAGTACATGGTGTCACCGTCTTTTGCCAGTGTAAGTGTACTCCAAAATTGTTGTAGATACACCATTGGAACAGATGTATTTGCTGATAAGGAGTAGGCTATAAGGTGTCCTTTTAATATTTCAGGAATGATTGGATATTCAACTGGCATATCAAAATTAAAGGCATGGTTATTAGGCTTTATTTCAAGATATTTGAACTGGAGAAAAAGTGTTTCAGAAGGAATGGGTTGATTTGATGGGTTTGAGATATTATCAGATCTGACCGAAGGAATGTGAGATTCCTCGTCAGATTGATGTTGAACATTTGCCATTTACCTGTAAACAATTTAAAATATTAGAACCCATATTATTCAAGAAATTTAATGAACTGAAAAAAGAAAGAAAAAAAATTAAGACTAAAAAAGATGAATTAAAAAAATACAAAAAAAAATACTAACACTAAAAAAAATTAAAAGTAAAACTAAACATAAAAAAATGTAAAAGAAATCTAAAAAATAAAAATAATTAACAAAAAAAAATAAAACTAAAACAAAATAAAAACAAAAAGTTAACCGAATTTCAAATCCGGTCAACAAAGAAGAAAAAAAATTCTAAGTAAAAAAAAAAACTAATCCGGATTAAGGTTGATCGGAGTTATCTCCGGTCATCTTCTCCAGTGAGAAATCCGGTCAAAACCAAAATCTAAAAAATAACAAAAAAAAAAAAAAAACAAAGCCTAAACAAAATTAACCAAAAACAAACCTAAAACAGACAAAAAAGAACCAACGATTAACATGAAAAACAGTTTTATTAGAAACTAATTATTGAGATTAGTCTGATTTTGGTTATCAAACAGTTTAGATCGAATCAGATTCAAAGGCATGTTATTCAATATTAAGAGATTAAACAGTCCAATCAGTTCATATAAGGCCAACATACCGATATAGTCAAATAGACATGAACCTTGAGTAGAAGAAGAATGAAATGGAGTAGTGAATCAAAGAAAGTTTGAGCGATTAACCAGGTTGAAACAGCCGGAGACGAAGATGAATAGTAATAGGAGTAAAAAATGAAAAGTAAAAATGAGTCGATTATTTATAGTCAAAGTAAAAAACCGTTCAAATTCTAAACCGCTCAAGGGTTGTCCGGATTAGATTAAATCGGTCAAGAGGTGTCCAATTTATGGATTAAGAATCAACTAAGTGTTAATCCGGACAATAAATCGCTTAAGGCTTAGACGATTTAGAAGAATATTGGTCAAAACTTGTCCGGTTTAAGAATAAATCGCTCAATGTTCAAGTGTTTAAAGAATAAATCGCTCAAGGAAGAAGACTAAATCGCTCAAGAGAAAGATTAAATCGCTTATGAAATGAACAATTTAAGGACTTGAAAGAATAAAAGAGTCAAGCGATTTAAGAATCCGGTCAAATCAAACAAGCGATTTACTAATCCGCTCAATCCCTTGTAAAATATATCTAACCTTATCCCGATAAGAGTTTATCATATAGCCTTTTGTCCGGTTTAGTCTAAATCGGACAAGTGTTGTCCAGATTTGACTCAATCGACCAAACACTTATATTTCTAAACACTACATCTATCAAAAATTAGATAATACTCAAAATGCATATAAGCAAAATATAAAACTGTTAGTTCAATACAGATAAAATTCACTCCCCCTTAAAATATGATCAGATATTCAAAAACAGATAAAATTCCACACTCCCCCTCAAATATAGATTCTCACGATCAAGAAATTTAAAATCAGATAGAAAAATTGAAACATTAACTTGTATTTATGAAATACAGATATTTGACTAATTGAATTTGAATTAAATACAATTCAATAAGTTGAACTGTTTTTTAACAAAAATTCAAATTTTCAAATTTAACATACCTAACTTAGATACAAGAAAACTGAATCGTTTTTCATCTAAAGTTTTCGTAAATAAGCCAGCTAATTGAAATTATGTATTTACAAAATACAGTTCAATGGTTCCTTTCTCTACATGATCTTTAATAAAATGATACCGGATATCTATATGCTTGGTTTTAGTGTGTTGAACAGGATTACATAAAATTGCAATAGCACTTTTGGAATCACAGTAAATTGGAATTTCATTAAAATAGAACCCATAGTCTCTGAACTGTGTCTGCATCCATAGCACTTGAGAGCAGCAGCTACATATTATGCTTCGGCAGTGGAAATGGAAACGCAGTTTTGTTTCTTTGATGCCCAGCTGACTAACTTGTCTCCCAAAAACTATAGATGTCCCGTTGTACTTTTCCTGTCCAACATACAGCCTGCATAGTCTGCATCTGAATAAGCTGTCAGTTCAAAACTAGTATCCTTGGGATACCAGAGTCCAAGATTAGCAGTCCCTTTAAGATATCGAAAAATGCGCTTAACGGCATTAAGATGGGACTCCTTTGGATTAGACTGATATTTGGCACAAAGATGTGTTGAAAACATTATATCAGGTCTACAAGACGTCAAATACATCAAAGAACCTATCATGCCTCGATATGCTTTCTGATCAACAGCTTTTCCAAAAGGATCAACATGGATTTTCGTTCCATGAGCCATAGGTGTTTTGATAGATGAACAGTTTTCCATATTAAATTTCTTCAGGATATCTAAAATATATTTTGTTTGACAAWTAAAGATACCCGAAGATAATTGTTTTACTTGAAGACCTAAAAAGAAGTTCATCTCACCCATCATACTCATTTTAAAAYGVGMAACCATCAAGGCAGAAAAGTTTTTACAGTATTTGGGGTTTTTAGATCCAAATATTATGTCGTCTACATAAATTTGTATCAAAATAATATCAGACTTCTCCTTTTTAATAAAGAGGGTTGTGTCAATATTACCTTTCGAGAAGCCTGACTTTACCAGAAACTCTGATAAGATGTCATACCAGGCTCTCGGAGCTTGTTTAAGGCCGTAAAGAGCTCGATCAAGGATGTAGACATGATTCGGTTTTGATTGATCAACAAAACCCTCCGGTTGTGAGACATAGACTTCCTCTTTGAGAAGTCCATACAAAAATGTTGTCTTGACATCCATCTGGTACACCGTGAAGCTCTTGTGTGCCACGTACGCCAAAAACATTCGTATTGCTTCAATCCTTGCAACCGGGGCAAAAGTTTCGTCGTAGTCAACGCCTTCTTGTTGATTGTATCATTTAGCAACAAGCCGAGCCTTATTCCTGACCACAACACCATCTTCGTCCTTTTTATTTTTGAATACCTATTTAGTACCGATAATCGTTTTGTTGTTGGGACGAGGTACCAATCTCCAGACTTTCAGTGCTTCGAACTGGTTCAACTCTTCTTGCATTGCTAAAATCCAATCTGGATCAGCTAAGGCTTTGGAAACCTTAGTCGGCTCAATAGTACTCAAGAACGTGGAATAAAGACATTCATTAGCCGTCGCAGACCGTGTACGAATAGGTGCTGATAGATCACCAATTACTTGATGTATTACCAATTACTTGATGTATTACCAATTACTTGATGTATTGGGTGATTTCAGGTCCACTTATTGCTATGAGGTAGGGGAATATAGGAACTTTGGTCTGAATTTTGATCAGTGTAGGTATTTGGGGAGTTTAAAGGAACTGGTTCAGGTGAAGGTTAAATATTAGGAACTTGAATAGGTTGAATATCTGGTTGAGATGAATTATTATCATCTTGTTCAACTGATACCTCTTGCACTCCAGAATTTTCACCCTCTTCACACTGAACGGAATTATTCGGATCTTCCATCTCTATTTCTTCATTCAGTACTTTCATTTCCTCTTCTGTTTCAGTTACTGGCACATCAGGAGATGGACCAGATAACTGTTGTTCACTTGAATTTTCCCTGGACAAAACATTAGACTGATTAGATTTATTTTCAAAATATTCTTCATAGAAGTTCTCAAATAAAGAATCTAAATCAGCTTTATCAGAATTAGAAGACTCAGGTTGATCAGCTTTCCGCGAGGTGTTAATTATCAGCCCRGGTCCTGAACTGAATTGTTCAGAAGCCACATCAATGACTTCATCAAAGGATATATTAACACTTTCATTGATGATTTTGGTCCGTTTATTGTAGACCCTATATGCGGCAGATGTCTTTGAGTAGCCAACAAAGACAGCTCCATCAGCTTTAGCAGCGAACTTCCCTCTGTTCTCTTTGTCATTTAATATGAAACACCTGCAACCAAAAACTCGGAATAATTTGATATTAGGTATTCTTTTATTTATTATTTCATACGCAGTTTTACCAAACCTTTTATTTACAATGAAATAATTGTAAACCTTTTATTTACAATAACTTAATGTCTGTGCCGCTTCCACCAACGTTCTGTTCTTTCGTTCAACCACACCATTTTATTGCGGTGTCCGGGCTGCCGAAAACGTACGTGAAATACCAATGGATTCTAAGAATGAACCGAGTGAGTTGTTCTTGAATTCAGTTCTGTTGTCAGTTCTGATTTTCTGAACTTGAAGTTGCAAATTATTCTTAACTGTCTTCAAAAATGAAATAATTGTTTCGGCTGCTTCATCTTTTGATCTCAGAAAATGAACCCAGGTATATCTGGAATGGTCATCTACTATAACCAGCACATACTTTTTACCATTGATACTTTGGACTCTCATAGGACCGCAAAGATCCATATGAAGTAAGTGTAAAGGACGTTCGGTATTGAACTATGTCTTCAGCTTGTGTGAAGCTTTCTTCATTTTGCTCATCTCACATGCCCCACATACATGATCTTTATGAAACTTCAGTTCTGGGATGCCTTTAACCAAGTTGTTACATACCAACTTGTTAAGATACTTAAAGTTCAGATGTGAAAGTCGCCGATGTCATAGTAAATTCTGCTTTAAAGATGCCTTGGATATCAAGCAGACATCAGTATCTACTTGTGTATTGGAAAGG
>NC_037539.1:33175129-33176388 GCF_001531365.2 Cynara cardunculus var. scolymus
TGATGATTTGTCTTCTTCTTTTACTCTTCAAATAGTCTTAAACTTCATCGCCTTATCTGAAATAGGAAAAAGAAAATTATCAGATTTAATTGGATGTCGAACTTTTTGTTTAATTTTCTTTGTAAGCTTCTTCTGTTTTCCTTGAATTCTTTTTTGTTTTATTCTTTTTATAATACACATCCTTGGAAACAGGTTTTTGATTAAAATTCTTTTCAAAATCTGAAGCTAAATCGAAATTCTCAGTCATATTGTTTTCAATTATGAAATCTTCATGATTGGGTAAATTTTTCGAAAAATCAAAACGATCATTCTCATTATCTAAATAAAGATCTGAATTTAAGATATTTAAAAAATTAATTTCTTCATTAAAATTATTAATTTCTTCTGAATCGGAGGCTTCACTCAAAGATTTTTCGCACGAAAAATATTCAGACACAACATGTTCCGTTTTTATCTTTGAATTTTGTAAATTTTCAATTTTATTTAAAAATTCTTGTTTCTGTTTATTAAATGAAAGTCGTTCTTCAATTAAAATCTTTTCCAACTGAACCACTTGGTTTTCTAAAATAAGAGTTGAAGTGTAAGGCTTTGGTTCAGCTAGTTTTGATTCAAGCTCTGCTTTTGAATAGCTGTGAAAATAATCTGTTGAAAGTGCAGAGTCTTGATTATTGTAACTTTCATTAAGATTTGTATAATCAAACGGAACTTGCATTTTATCTTTTCTTTGACGATTGTAATCTTCTCATTGTTCGACCTCATCAGAAGATTTTGTAAATTTTACCGAAAACTCGGGACCGCAATCAAGATATTCAAATTTGTATAAGGTCGGAGCATAGTATAAAGCTTTTCCTAAACAAATTCGGATTTTTATACCCCAAACCTTCCCGAGAGTTAAAGAATCTCGCTTCAGATGGTTTGTTTAAAAAAATGGTTTGATTAGTTTGTCCTCTTTTATATAAAACTTCCTCTTTAGACTTCAGTTTTTCATTTAATTGAATTATTTGAAGTTCAAGCTTACTTATTTTAACAATTTGTTATTCATTAACTAATTCTAATGATTTATAATTTTCCTATAAGTCAGATAATTCGGCTTTTAAGATATTGGATTTTTCATCAAATAATTTGGACTCAGATAACAAAGATTTAGCCCAGTCCAAGTTTCCAGCATTTTCATTAAACAATGAAATATAATTTTCTTTTTGCGTTTTTAACTCTTTTTCAAAATTGTTTGAACGCATTTTTTCTGATTTTAATTCTTG
>NC_037539.1:33176478-33192707 GCF_001531365.2 Cynara cardunculus var. scolymus
CTTCAGTTTCTTCCTCTTCATCAGTCAGATTTAACCAGTGCTCATCCTCTGCCATAAGCGCTTTCCCGACATCTCTTTGTTTAGAGAGAAGAAATTTATTCTTGTAGTAGTCGGTATTTCGAGTTACCGGCTTCCTACAATTTACAGCAAAGTGGCCTACTTTGCCACAGTTATAACATTTGGTGTTTTCATCAGCCACACTTTTGCCAAATTTCTTCTTCTCTTCCGGTTTCTTCTCATACTTCTTCTCGAACCTCTTTTCTTCATATTTCTTTTTCTCGCCAAATTTGTCTTTGTATTCATATTTTGAACCCGACGAGAATCTTTGGTTGTTCGAGTGTGGCTGTTTCTGAAACTTCTTCTGGAATGCTTTAGTGAGCATTGCCATGGCATGTCTGATTTCTGACATTTCAGAGTCTGAATCTGAACTGTTACTTTCTTCTTTTTCAGATTCACTTGATTGGCTAACTTCCTTCACTTGTTTTTCAGCTCTGCTTTTTGCTTTCTTTTCTTTCTTCTCAGATACAAAAGCCAWAGGATCATCAACTTCCTTCTCTTTTTTCTTCTTTAAATTTCGGATCTCCAAAACATCTTCCTCATTCTGCTTCAGAGTTTCATAGATTTCATGAACATCAATATCAGATAATGATTTATTGAATCTGATATGATTAGCAAAYGRTTTCCACWYTGGTTGAAGATTGTTGAGGAATTTAACATTTATCTCAATTACAGTTTTAGAGATTCCGTTCTTTGTCAGATCATTAAGCAGTCTGGTTAGACTATCATAAACATCATTAAGACTCTTACCATCTTTAGCCTTGAATTCTTCATATGCTGATATACAGTTCGTGATTTTCAACTGAGTTCCAACTTTAGAACCCATCATCATCTTTTCAATTTGAAGCCACATGCTTCGACCAGATGTTTTATGACTGTCAATGCTGGTGTAGATGTCATTGGTCAGTGCTTGCATCATGTAGAACTTGCAAAGCACATCAGCATGGGCTCTTTCTCTTTCTTGAGCTGTATATCGGGATTTTTCTTTAATAACAGTCTGAGCAAGTATGCCTCATTCTGAAACAGCAGGTATCTCTCTGTAGTATATAACAGGGCCTTCCATCAGAGATTCCATAATCAGATCTCCTTCCTTCATTCTCTCTATGAAATTCAGAAATCTATCTCTCCACTGATTATAATCTCCACGAAATAGCACTGGTGGCTTGGTATCAGTACCAATAGTCATTGCTTCCCTTGAACTCATTTTATCAGTTCGTATGATATAGGATCAACTGCAGTTCAAAGTTTGTATTAAAGGATCAGTATTCAAAAATTCTATCTGATAAATCTCAAAAAGAAATTTGCACTCATTCAACACTTAGAAAAATTAAACACATATGCTTATCCGGATTAGGAATCCGGTCAAGCTCATCTGGATTAGAAGTCCGGACAAATGACGAAACTTTTCAAGAAGTTATCCGGATTAGAAGTCCGGGCAACAAATCGCACAAAGATCAACACTTAACCAAAAATTGACAATTAAGCAAATATAATTCGGATAAAGCAAAATCAATACGGACAAGGCACAAAAATCAATTTTGATTAAAAATCTCAAATCGGAAGTTTTCAACACTTAGTCAAAATTTCAAAATGAAAATCGGACGTAAAAAGTCAACTAGTCAAGGTCAACTAAGTCAACCAGTCAAAATACGGAAAAGTCCGCTTAAAATCAAATTGATCAAAAAGTCAAAGATTTAAATCGATCACAAAAGTCAAAATCCGTTCACAAATCCGTTCACAAATTCGATCAAAAAGTCAAAGTCAAAGAACAATCATTCAGAAGATTCAAACCTGGTAAATCGCACAATTAATCGCACAACATACAAACCTGTTGAGTGGATTACTTAATTGCTCAAATATCCACACAAAGCACAAACGACTTACCAAGTGATTTATTTAAATCGTTCAACTATCCGCGCAAGAGTCGAACGATTTAGCAGTTAATCCGATCACGACTTGACCGGTTTATTCTAATCCGATCAAATCCAATTCACAAAAAATACAAGTATAAACCGTACAAGCTTTAAGCGATTTACATACTAAATTGACTAAGAGTTAATCGGACTTAAACTCAACTAAAAACACAAATTTCACACTTTTTACCAAAATTTTGGATCAAAACATGAAAATTTATGAATTTTGAAGAACATTCAACAGTATTTGAAAAACTCAAAAATCGATCAAATCATGTTCAAAACTTGTTCAAAATCAAAAAAGATGTGAATCAAACTTGTTCAAAAACAGATTACGAATCTAGCGATGCAAAAACAATCAATTAACGATCAAAATTCAACCAAAAATCAATCAAAAACAGATCCTGAACGAAGAACAGATAAGAACAGATGAAGATTCAGATCGAAAATCCTCTAATAATTCGTGCAAATTCATGCAAATTTGTTTAATCCTCTAATCAAAACTGCTGCAGTCTGCTCTGATACCAATTGTGATTCCCAAAATCATACAAACGAGATTTAGATCTTCAAGAAATAAGATGAAGAGAGAGTAGATCACCAAAAGTCTCTTGATAGATTGAGAGAGAAATTACAAAGCTAATTTTCCAGATTACAATTGCTAATGACTTGCTTAATGACAATTACAAAGGAAAATACTATTTATACTAAGGAAAATAATAAAGCTACACTATTACAAAGCATGTAAGAAATGGAGAACTTGAATACAACAATAACGCTCATACTCGAACCCAACATTCGGGTTGGGACGCATATACTACTTCTTGAAACTCACCATTCAAGAAGGTCGACTTCACATCAAGATGATGAACTTGCCACCCTTCCTTTGCTGCAAAAGCTAGCAACATTTGGATTGTCCCCAAATGAGCCACCGGTGCGAAGACTTCATCAAAGTCTATGCCCTTCCACTACACATATCCTTTCACGACTAGATGGGCCTTATGCTTCGTTATATTACCGCATGCATCTCTTTTTAGCCTGAATACCCATTTTAATCCAATGGGTTTGTGTCCACACGGTAGATCTGTTAGCCTCCATGTATGATTCTTCTCAATCAATTCAAGTTCCTTCTTCATTACTTCTCGCTAATTTTGATCATTTGTTACCTCGTGGTAGGTTGTTGGTTCATTCCCAACAAATAATGATTCTTTTGGTTCAACCTTTATTGGCTCTGTTTTAGCATAGATATCAGATAGTGATCTAAATCCACGTACGGGTGTGTAATCATAGTTTATGGAGTTCACACTCTTACTATCTCTCAAAGATGAATTCGATGTACTCCCTGTTGGAGGAGTTGAATTCAGTAAATTCTCTGACTCAGTTGTGTCACTAGTAAAGTAATTAAAGATGATTGTGGGTCAGTTTGAGGGATAGGACTCCCAACCCTCTCGACAATTAGAGGTTACTCATGAGTTTGACCTGCTACATCATCGACTTGTACGTTGTACCACCCTAACTTTGACGTGGACTAATTTTCTTGGACTACAAGCCAATTCCATTTGACTTTATCATCGAATATCACATCACGGGCCATACATAATTTGTTGTGCTTAGGATCAAACAATCAATATGCTTTGCTTCTTTATTCCACACTACGATACACCAACTGCACATTTTTGTCACTAAGTTTTTTGGTCTAACAGGTGGGAATTTTTGTGTGATCCACGCAACCAACCTTCACATGTTAAAAAGTTGGTTTTCTTCCTCTCCAACATTCATATGGAGTTATATCTTTGACCCCCTTTGTCAGAATTCAGTTAAGCAGATAGACAGCATGTCGGACAGCTTCACCCCATAAAAATTCTAGTACTTTCATTGTCTTTAGTAGTGACCTCGTGACCTCAAGAATGATCCAATAATGGCGTTCAACTATCCAGTTTTGTTGCGGCTATAGGGTGTCATCAATTGTCACTTGATCCCCTCCTTGTTACAATAATATGTAAATTGGTTTGAGTTGAACTCACCTCCTCTATCGGTTCTAAGCAATTTTCACCTTGGACTTACTTTCATTCTCAACTTGGGTCTTGAATTGCTTGAATACAGAGAATACCGCATCCTTTGATTGTATGATATACACTCACATGTATTTACAAAAATCATCAACCACCAAAAAGAAATAATGATTACCAGCTATTGTTTGTGGCGTGATCAGACCGCACAGATCAACATGTATTAACTCGAGAGGAGAAGTTGCTCGCCATTGTGTTTCCTTGGGAAATGGTTGTTGGGTTTGCTTGGCGATCAAACATCCCTTGCATACTTGAGTAGGGTATTTGATGCTTGGTACGCCATGTGCTAACCCCCTTTGCACCATCGATTCCAATACCCGAAAGTTTACTTGACCAACTCTTGCATGCCAACGCCATGATTTTTCATCAAGGTTTGCTACTAGACATACAGGTTGATTGATGGGTAGTACGATTTTGTATAGTCGATTCTTGGACCTTTGCACTTTCATAAACAATCCCATTCTCATCGAGTACCTTCAAATGATTATCCACTATCTTTATTTTACACCCAAGACTCATAATATTACTATGTAAAGCAGGAATAAAGTACACGTATGTCACAACTTTTTGCTCATCATTTTTGCAGTTTAACACAATAGAGCCCTTATCTTCATTCTGGAATTTAGACCCGTCTCCAAAGCGTACCTGTCCGGTTATATTCCCATCGAGTTCTACAAAAAGGTCCTTGTTGTCGGTCATGTGGTTACTTGCACCATTGTCAAGATACCACATGTCATTACCTGCTCCATCATTAATTTCGTTTTGCCTCGGAAACATTTTGTCCTTGTTTAACAACACCATCGTGGTTGTCCTCTCCCTACACACGCTCAACAGAAAGGTCGGTTCCTCTTCTTAAGTTTGAGTTAGATTTCCTTCATCTCCTCTCTCTTTTGGGGTTGTGCATTCAGATGCATAGTAACCATACTTATCACAATTAAAGAACCTTATATGTTTATTGTCCCTCGATTTATGACGGTTGTTCCCGAAGTCCCATTATCCACCATGACCTCCTCGACCACCTCTTCCACGACCTCTACCACGACCACTGCTTTGACCCCCTCTATCACTTGTGAAAAACCATGGCCTCTTCCTCCTGATGAGGAGGCACCTTCCAAAACCTTTTGAGTAGAAGTTGCTTCCGACTTTGTAAACAACAAACTGCCTTCGTTGCTCGAGTTTCTATTTCGGAGTCGTAAGCGGTCTTCATAGACCTTTAACCTTCCAATAGCTTCTTAGAATGGCATAGATTCTACATCAAAATATTGCTTAATGGACGCTACCAACTATAGGTACTTGTTAGGGACCAAATCGATCTCATTTTCTTACCAATACACTGTCTTCAAGTTTTGCTCCAAGACTGTTGTATTTGGAAATATTCGCGAAACAATATCTTTTGTGAGTGCCCTCCCTTTGGGCAAGACACTGCGAGGCTGAGTCTAATTCACCATCCCTACAGGATCACTGGTCTACTCTACCTCAATTGACTTGGAGTAAAGGGAAGTGACGTCCATCCAACCTGTCAGATATTCCTGGACTCTGCAAAATGCTCATAATATGACTAAGTTGGTTGGTGCATTGCCCCTTTGAGTGAAGAAGAGTGAAAGGAAAGAGCTTACCAATACTGATTAGTTTAAGACTGAAAATTCCTTTGGTTGAATGTTCAAACCTGATCCATGATCATCTATCTCTGAAACCTTCCTCGAACAAAAAGGTCGAAACTCGCCAATAGTTTTTTTAGTTTTTCTTTAAAAATTCTAATAGGTGTTATGCGGGGGTATCCTGCTTAATTTACCTGTGAATTCACCTATGGTTTCCCCATCTTTCATCCAAAGATTTTCGAACTCACTTTTAATTGTGTGAAGTCTTGCCTTTTGCAATCGTCCTGCCCCGTGATACCGGGTCTTCAAAGACTCCCAAACCTCCTGTGTCATTTTCTTCTTGGCTACTTGCAAGAGGTTGTCCTTCGTCAATGCTTGAAAGATGCAGGCCCTCGCTGGCTTGTTCTTCTTCTCATCCACCAGCACTTCGGTTGGTGGCTCAATGGATTTCCACAACCCTTGGGCATCCGATACAGCCTCCATTCTTATCGCCCAAGTTTTGTAGTTCGATGATATTAGCACCGGACATTGAAATGGTACTCCACCACTTTCTTTTCCTTGTGTCACGATCAAAATTGCTTCTAACCGAAGGTATTTGGGCATGAACACCGCTCAGATACTAAGTGTTGGAAATCAGCAAACCTTTGGATCGAGATTATGCCTAGTATTGAACGATAACTACAAATACATTCATCCATCATCTATTAAAAGTAATACAAGAAACATATATATACATGGCCAACCATCACAACTATTCATATAGGGACGGTTGGAAAGACAAATAACTGTCAGAAAACTAAAATTTAACCACCATAATCGTAGATGTTAGGTAACATTTGATCAAGTCAGAATTAACGTCTATCAGAGAGACCATTGTAGTGTGTGCTCCAAAAATGAATCCAGATCATGTGTGTTTGAACGGGAGTTGCAGGAAAATGATTATGTTGTGGTGGATGGTGTAGGGGCGAAGATGGAGGTTGTGGGGCTGGAGATGGAGATTGTAGAGGTGGAGATGGAGGTTGCAGGGGGTGAGATGGTGGTGAGACAACGAGGGTAGAGGGTCACTAGAAATTGTGGTCATTGACGGAAATGAGCGAGGACAGTATGGGACAATGGGTTAAAGATAGAAAGTGTGGCCGGTTGGGATGAGTGATCGTTGATGGAAGCGATTTATAGTAGAGAAACGGATGATACCAGAATGGTTGGGTGATGCCAAAATGTTTAGGTCATACCAGAATGGTCGGGAACGATGGGTTGAAGAAGAAGAAGAAAAATATTTATATTCGACTCTCAGAGTCCTAATTCATATATTTTTGTCCCATTTTTTAATTAGGTTAATTAAAAATGTGAAATTGAAGGAAAATTAAAAAGACAATTTTGCCCTTAAATTTAATGGACCGGTTAGATGGTCATTAGGCCGAAGGACCAAATCCAACAAAAATGCATACCACAAGCACCAAAACCATAATAAATGAAGTCTAAGGACAATTTTCGTAAAAGTCAGCAAACTATAAGGACCAAATTTGTAATTTACTCTAAGTTATTATATTATTGATGGAAAGATTTAGGTACCATAAAAAACATGGTCATGTGGGTTGTATATTAGAATCCAAAATGTGATCATTGATCAACATGTTATATATTATTTTCTCATCAATTAACTTTTGATATTATTATTGTCTTTTGTTTAAAAGAAAGAATAAAAGAATAAATATATAATAAAAATTAAAATAATGGTTTTTTTTTATTAACCTGGATATCCAACCTGCTATGCGAGTCGACTAATCTTAAGACAACCATCCGTTTTGTGGGTAGCCCGGATTCACTGTATTTGAACCTTTGTGGTTATAAGAGGATTTTTATTCTTTATTGGATTTGAACCTGGGACCTCCAGCCATTTTTAACCTTTGAAGTCCAAGTTCAAACCAATCAGACACCACTCTTGTGGTTAGTAATGATGTTATAAATTGGTACGACAAAAAGAAAGAGGTAGTACTTTGAAAACCAATATTATCAGATATGTTTATTTTAATTTGTCTTAAAATAAGTGTTTTATTTTAAAGGTTTCATTTTTACTCTTATTAATAAAATTACATGTCCTAAAATCTCACGTTTCATTTGTGTCTATCAATCACATGAATATATATCATTAAAAAAATATATAAACTTGAATAAAATAAATTTAAAAAATATATAAAAATCTGGTTTGTTTTCATTTCATTGGTTGAATAAGAATGAGACTTATGATTTTGAGACAAGAAAACTTTATCCCTCTTAATAATAAGATGAAGAAATTTTCTTTCTCTTATTTAAATTGTTCTTTTATTAATAAAAAAATATAATAATTATATATTTCTAAAATAAGGAGACTTTTTTTTTTCTTTGTGTTAATTTATTTTAAAATAGAGTGAGTATTATGTCAGACCCTAATATTAGGGTGTGGTTTGTAAGTTGTAACTACCACATTTCAATTTAATAATTATAAAATAATAACTTTAAAAATAAGTTTAACAATAACGTGTCCATAGTCCATGTAATAAAAAATTCAAATACATCTAAAATACATAATTAAAAATAGTCAAAAACAAATTAAAATGATTTATAATTTATTTCAATATAAATTCGAAGATTACATGTGACTGTCCATACAAATGAAAAATCAGTAATGTATTAAAAAATATTTTAAATTTATAATGATAATTTATATATTATATATTTAATATATATACATACATACATATATATATATATATATATATATATATATAATATGTTGTATGCATAATTAGAACCGATGTATAATAGTTAAAACCGCAAACCACACATTAATACGGTTTATTGAAAATGAAAACACCAAACCGAACCATCAAATTTCTAAACTTGAACAATACAATATGAAGTTTAAATGAACATCTCTAGTCATCCTGAAAAAACTTATAAGATATTGATGTAAAATTTTTATAAGATAATATAGGTGTGCTAAATGAATCCATCCTCATTAATGAACTCACACACTGCTAGGTCAAAGGCCTATTTATAACAACTTTTAACTTAGCAGATAAACTCTTAATAATAATATAACTGTAAATTATGAATCAGTATTTACTATTTTTCACAATAATTGAGATATATATGTGATAGAAAAAGATAAAGTCAAAAAAGCATGATCCAAGAGAGAAGAAGCTTTTGAAATGTTTGCTTTTATTAGGCAATTACATGCTGGCTGGCATCACTCATTTGTCATTCCTTGGCTTTTATGTCAACTGCATTATTGATAATGTTTGAGGTCATTTTTACATACCTCTACAACAACACATAAATATTCATTTTCCTATTTTTTTTTTTATAAAAAACAAGAAACTCCATTAATAATAAATTACATTTGTGTGTTCACTAGAAATTGTGGATTTTGTCCCTATGGTTTCAAAATTGCCATTTTCGTCTCTATGATTTGCAATTTTTTTTAACCCTTGAAGCTCATTACTACTTATAAGTATGAGGGACTAAAATATAAATCAATTATAAACCATAGGGATGAAAAATGCAGTAAAGTTAAAATCATAAGAATGAAAATAATAATGAATTATAAAGTATATGGATAAAAATTGTAATTTTAAAACCATAAAAATAAAAAATATAAATTTTCAACAAACCAGAAAAACTAAAAATATAATTTAGTTCAAATATACTATAAAAATACACAATTTCGATATATTAAAATGATGAATGTCTTGAGAAACACGATAAATTATGGGGATATTATTTGGAGGAAGAGCAAGTTGAGATGGTATGTTCGCCATGTGGGCTGCATCCCTTTCAATCCTACAAACTATACATTAATTGACCCACTAGCAGCTGCAAAAATTACATACACATACACATACACATATACATACACATACACAAATCCATATACATATACCTATATATATATATATATATATAGACTTGGGATCATGTGAGACCAGCCTGTTTTCGTGAGACCCGTGAGACCAGCATTTTACACTTRAAACTTCACAGCAAAAATGCTGTGAAGGTGACTTTTTAAAACCTTCACAGTGTTTTTGCTGTGAAGGTTCGGCTTTTTTTAAACTTTCACAGTGTTTTTGCTGTGAAGTTTACGTGTAAAATGCTGGTCTTACGGGTCTCACGAAAACAGGCTGGTCTCACGTGAACCCAACCCTATATATATATATATATATATATATACATATATACATACACATATACATATGCATATACATACAGATATACATATACATACAGATATACATATACATACAGATATAGATATGCATATACATGTATATATATATATATACAGATTGATAATCCTACTATGATCAAGTAACAAGTAAACTAAACAATCGAAAACAACAATTAAGATCAGATCATATGAATTAAATGTTTCTCTCTCTAGAAACTCTCTAGAAACATGAACAAGTAATTCTACCAAAATGAGCTCTCTCTTCTACTACCAACAACACAAGGTATTTAAATGAATTGATTAATACAAAGTCAAACTACAATTGCAAACATTTACATTACACAAATTGTTGGCTATTTTGACTTTGACTTGCAAGCTTTGACCTCTTCATTTTTCACTCTCGTCTTCATACTTGATGATCTCAGATACAAGATATTTTTGGCCTAACAATCTCCCCATTGGATTCGAGATCACAAATCAGTAGTTATCAAAACTCTTTAAAACGAGATTTCAACTAAACTTTGAATTTAACAATCTCCCCCAAATCAAAAGTCTTTAACAAACTCTCTTTTATGAAGACGATCAAACTTTATCGACCTTTGAATAACATGATTTTGAAAATAACAATCTCCATTTTTGAGCAAACCATCTTTTAAATCAAAATCTTCAATTTGAAATCATCTTCAGTCTTCAAAATTCTCTCTTGAGTATAGTTAACAGTTAGCAAAACTTCAAAAAAACATCTTGAAACACCAAATAAGCTTTGGACATTCAGGCTTGAAACTTTGACACTACGTGTACTAAGCTTTTCACCTTTATATCTTCAAAGAATCCAACTTCATCAATAACTTTTTTCAAACAGCTCTGTTTCAAACTTCCAAAGAATCTTTCACAGATAAGTCGTACACAAATTACTAACATCAACTTCAAATAAGTATCAATCTTTTACGTCACATCTACAATCTTTCAATCTTATGGCTTTTCAACCTTGGATTTAAACGATTTAGATTCAAACTTTCTCTTCCATAAACTTTGAATATTCTTTCTTTCCTGTAATATTTGCACAATCTCTTCTAGTCTTCACATCTTTTAAAATTCATTCATATCTTCATATCTTTGCATCATGTCTTTGATATCATTTCTCCCTCTTATGATAATTAGGAGAATCCTGAACATCATGAACAATTAAAGACGTTAATAAGCAACTTTAGATATTCTCAAAGATCGCTTGATACATTTGATTTCTCCCTCTAGAAAGATAACTCTGTCAGAATAACATTCTCTCCCCGTTAAAAAAATAGATCTTTACAATCATGTTGCCTCTCTCTCCCTTTAATATTGGGTAAAAGTCTAACATAGAAGCACATTAGCAACTATTATCACAACAATTAAAAATAACTGTTTGGCCTATGTTCAGAGTTGACAATAGTGAATCTCCGATAGGACTTCCAGTTATCACTAAAGTAAAGTTATAAAACTAACTTCTCAAACTGTTCTGGCAATATCACAAAGATATATAATGGGAATCACAAAGACTCGTGAATGTGTGAAGAAATTATTATTCAGATATATTTGGCTCAATAGATTCAATGTACATAGAATAAACTTCAAAGGAAGGGCAGACTTTCTTCGTTCTCAATATATAAGTTTTCTGAATGAAAACTAGATAAATTATATGTTGCATCTCCGTGAAGAATTGAAACATCACTTTGTTAAGAAAGAGATGAGTAGCTGGTGGGGTTAAAACAAGAGTTTGCATGTGCTCACTGTCTGTTTCAATGATGGTCACAAAAGAATTGTGAACCAACAGAAATGTGGTTGCCCGACTTAGAAATAGTTGGTGCAGAGTTATATTATTCTTTTTAACTTTGTTCTCGCACTCACCATATTCTTTTTGCTCACTTCTAACCAAACTCTCATTAACATTTTTTTTCACTCAGCGCAATGAGATTCCTCAATATAATTGAGTTATTTCTCCACTCTTATATTTCAAAACCCCTCTCCTCCCAACAATGGAGAATAACTTCTTGGGTAGGTTTACAAGTTTTGGTAATTCATAGAAGTTCATTTAAGTCCGTCCTAAAAAATATTGAGTATATCATATTCATATGAATATAATTGCCATATAGAAGAAAAATATGATCGAGTTCTAAACTGAATTGTTTAGAAATCAAAGTACTGAAATCCGAGTAGAGACTGATGTATCTAGAAGTCTATTAGCAAGTCCTGAACTGAGGTGTTCGAAAACTAAAACTACGAAGGTATCTATTTAGAACTGTCAAGAAACAACTTCAAACGCTAACAGAATGACTCAGTAGGCATAATGTTTACAAATTAATATTCAATGATTAAAATGCTTATTTGTGAAGAAAAAAGCCACAATTATTATATCAGATAAGAATTGAATCATTGATATAAAATAACGCACAATGAAAACAGTTAGAATTTCAAACGAGTGTATTTCTACTGAAAAATATCAACGAATATATGAGACGTGGAAATAATTCAAGAAAGTATAGCACGTGGTAACTCAAGAATAGATTGACAATCAGAAAGAAACTAACAGAAGTAAGTTTCTCAGATTGAAAAACCACGGTCATTTGAATATCATTTTTCAAAAAAATGTTCCATGGTACAAGAAATACCTTTCCCTCAAAGATAAAATGAACTTACTCCCCCTCAAACCAAGCATTTGTCTGATCATGTGTTTGAATAATCTGAATTAATCACCACATATGATAAACCTGCAAAACAAATTAAATAGATTTTGGTACCCAACGTTTAATGGGTTCTTGTATGTTAGCTTTGGTTTGATGAATAATGTAAGTTTCGAACCATCTATTCAAATTAGATGTTCTAACTGTAGATCTCATCAGTGGAGAATCAATTATACAGTAATTACCATACAAGTTATTTCCATACCAGCTAATTGGCATTCCTTTGATTGACTAAATCATTAGCTCCACATGTTAAGCAACATATCTTCTTCTTGATAAGACTGATTAACTGATTAGTAGATTTCACACTACAAGGTAAATCAGTCTTTGAAACAAATGATTTTGTATCAGCTACTAGAGATTGATAAGACTTGTTTCTATCATAGTCTTCTGTAGCTGATTTTCTTAACCAAACGTTTCTCACTCTTTTAAACTGATTATCAGAATCAATAACATAACCTTTGTAGTACTGATTAGAGATATGCGATTTATGCTTTGAAGAACCATATTTAGAACTGTTAGAGTAATTGTTTGATTTGACACTTTAACAATCACTCTTACAAACTTTACACTGAGAAGGAGAATCAGTAGAACTTGAAGTGTTGATTTCTACAAACTCTTTGAGTTTATTCAACAATTGATCTCCTTCTTCAGTTACCAAATCATATTTCCTTTTAAAATCATATCTCATATTCTTCTTAGTTACAAGATCAGTTTCCAACACGGATAATTTCTTTGAAATCTTAGCAATTTTTTTTTCATTATCAAAATCACCTTTTTCATTTTCAGAAGCAACTTCTAACCATTTTTTTCTTTTCTGACGGCTCCTTGGCTAAAACAGCATTCTTCTTTGCTGCACTCTTCCTTTCATTTGCAAAGGCTTTTCTTTCGTCAATCAGAATTTTTGTTAATTCAGAATTCCTCTCTGTCGGTTTTAGATTCTTCTTGTCTGACTCTTTTCTTTCAGCTTCAAACTTTGTTTTTTCCAAAATAACTATGTTCTCAGAATTAGTGATTTGTAGTGAAAGCTTTACATAACTTGACTCAAAAGACTTCAATCCGCTTTCAAAAATCTTCTTCTCAACATCAAACCTCTTTTCTTTCTCAGTGAACTTATCCTTCTCTTTCTCAAACTCCTTTCTTTCAGAACCCAATATCTTCGCAAGTTCAGCTATCTTACTCTTTTCTTTCTCAAACATGTTCCTTCAAAATTTAAAGTCTTCTCAACTTCATGGACTCTAGATGTCAATTTAGAATTATTCCTTAACAACACAATGTTTTTGTTCTTAGAATTACCATCCCTATTGAAAATTTCATCTAACTATGCTTGTAGTAACTCCTTCTCCTTTTTAAATTTATCCTTATCACTTATCATATCTTTAGCCCAATAAAAATTTGAATGCATTTCTTCATGAAACTTTATGTAGTTTTCTCTCTCTTTTATCGGTTTCTTTTATAAGACAAAAACCTTTTCTCTAAGTTTCTCATTTTCTCTTTCTAAAACATATGCCATCTCAAATAATCCTGCGAAAATCAAATACTGCAAATCAATTATTGAATATATGAGAAATATGAACACTTGTTACCTGACCAAATGATCATTGACAGAAACTTCGATTAGAAGTTGAATTGTATGCAGAGACAAAAGTATAAGAACTAATGATGATAAAAACTAAAACTTAAAATACTCAAAAACACAAAAAACGCAAGTACAAGGACTAGAAATGTAAAATGTAAAAAATTCAAGTCCAGGGGCTAAAAAAGACAAAAAATAAAACTTAAAGTCCAAGGGTAGAAAGTGACAAAATATGAAACTTCAAAGTCCAGGCACTAAAAATGGAAAAAAACAGAAAGTTAAACTAACAGGACTAACGAAAAAAGGACTAACTTTGGAAAGAAACTAACAGAAAGTTAACTCTAACAGACTTAACAGCACTAACTAAAAAGGACTAAAATTGAAAAAACATTTAACAAACTTAACGAACTTAAGAGAGACTTCACATAAAGAGGACCAAAAATGTACCAAAAAACTAACGGACTTAACGGAAAAAATGGATATCGCTCAAGACTTGGAAAGTTATCGCTCACTAACAGATTTAACGGAGACTTAATGAAAAAATGACTAAAATGTAATAAAACTAACGACTTAGCATAAAAGATATCGCTCAACTAGGCATAGAAATTGGCTCCGACCCATTAGGGAAACCGGTCCACCTGCCCCGATGGGGATGGGTATTCCCCGATAAATCGGGTCTCGGGGACGAGGATGGGAATCCCCGTTTGGTTCAAACCGGGGATGGGGACGGGACGAGTATCACACTCCCTGCCCTGCCCCTTACCCGTATATATATATTAATTGAAAAATTATATTACATATTATTTATTTCTATTATATCGGTAAATAGTAATTTCTATTTCAATATATTTTTGTATTAAATTAAATTCCTTTTGATTTCAGGTTTATTGAAAAAATGTGAAATTTAAACAGGTGTAGCATCTCACACATTTGATTGAAATTTTTTTACACAAACAGAAAAAAATTTCCGTTTCCCCGTTGGGGATGGGGATGTGATCAAATTCCCGGTGAGGATGAGAATGGGGACGGGGACAAAGATGGGGGATCGGGGACGGGGACAGGGATTGGGGTCCCCACCCCATTACCATACGTACGCCCAACGCCATCATATTTAACGGACTTAACGGAAAAAAGACTAAAAATAAAATAAAACTAACAAACTTAACGGACAACTAACAGAATTTCAGCAGCAAAGTTTGACTTTTGTTGACTAACTTCATCATCTTCTTCTTCCTTAGTGAGTTCGAACAAGATTTTCTACAAATACAAAATTCTTCAAAAAAGTTAGCTTTTTGAATCAAACTTAACCAAAAATATAATCATAACAAAATTTAAGCACAAAAATGGATCAAAGACTCAAATTTTATCACGAACACTTGAATATCACCAAGAATACCATGAATCAAAAATTTCAAAAATGAATTTTATGAATTAAAACTTGAAATCTTTGGTTGTTTCATGTCTAAAAACATATTTTAGGAATGAATTTGCACAAAAACGGATCAAAACAACACTAATTTGCAAAATCATTCTCTAAAATTTTCACAAAACACTTTTTCTCAAAATTCAAATTTTTTTCAAACAATCTTCAAGTTCAACTAATCTTGACGAGATTTTGAATAGAAGTTGATGCAAAACAATTATATAATGATGGAGAAACACTTTGCAATCAAAATATAACTCAAATAATAACAAAAGTTATCAAACCCATTTGTGTTCTTCATGTTCTTTAAGGTGCGTTTGGTACGCAAAATAGTGTGGGACAGGACAGGACAGTACACATTTGTCTCATGTTTGGTGTGTCCTTATGCGGAACAAAATGGAACTAAGGGGCTGTTTGGCAGTTGCTGAATGATTTATGCAGAATAGTTAAGAGGTAAGAATGATTAAGAGGGTCAAAATGGTTAAGTGCTGAATGAAATAATGTTGTTTGGTAATTGTTCTCTGAATGACAGTAAAATTACCATTTTAACCCTCTGAATGATTTAGTACTGAATGAAATAAAACTGTTTGGCTGATATCTGAATGAAACAATAATTTTACAAAAATAACTACATATTTCATATTAATCCAAACAAACGTAACATTATTAGTT
>NC_037539.1:33195287-33205342 GCF_001531365.2 Cynara cardunculus var. scolymus
GTTTTGTTTTTCAGTTTAGACCAAGCTGCGTATTTTCCCTTAAGATAATCGTAGTGATTTTTCATTTGTTGTTGATCCACGACAATGTTATGTTTTCTTTTCAACTCTTCCCCAACATTCTTCCACGATTGTGACTTAAGACTATTACCTTCTCGTCCATTTTTAATTGTCTCGTGTATACAAGCTTCGAGAAATGTTTGGACCAATCCTTCCTTTTTCCAGGTAATCTACGTTTCTTTTGGTGCGAAGATTCACTAACTAATTCCATACCTAGTCCAAACAATTTTATAAAGTACAAAGTAACATAAAGTTTAGCAAACGAATAAACAACCCAATAAACATAAAATCTACAAGATCTGTTTACAATTGTTACCATCCTCAACTCTAATAGCAATCTTCAAATACACATGTTAACTCTAAACTGAAATAGTGATAGCAATCTTCAAAAAACCCTAGTATGCTTGTTTAGATGTCAAGTACTTGGTAAGATCTATAAGCAAATTAATAGCAAGATCTATAAGAAAAAGTGATAAATAGCAAGATCTAAACAGAAGATTAGTGATAGCAATCTATAAGAAAAAGTGATAATAGCAATCTTCAAAAAAACCCATCTAAATAGTTGATCTAAACAGAAGATCTATAAACAAAAAGTGGTAGCAATCTTGATGTAAAAGTGATAATAGCTTTGAGAAACGTAAATAGGGAAAAGAGGTCACCGGTGACCGGCGACTAGCGACCGGAGACAAGTTACCTGATAAGAGGTCACCGGCGATGGAGCATCGAGAAGCTGTGGAAGGTGCGGCCGACGACAGAGGTGTGGAAGATGGAGGTCACCGGCGATGGAGGTGTGGAAGATGGAGGTCACCGGCGATGTGGTGAAGGAGACGATGAGAGTGCGTTGGTAAAGGTGTGGAAGGGCGATGTGGTGAAGGAGATGATGAGAGTGGGCTGGTAAAGGTATGGAAGGGTAAAGAGGGAAAATAAATAATCTGAATGGTTTAGCATCGATTCACCCTCAAAATGGTTAAGAGCCTTGGGTAACCATTAAGAGGCTTTTTTTGCCAAATATACCTCACCTCTGACCGATTAAGAGGCTCCCTCTTAATGTCACCATTAAGAGGGAAACAAACAGCCCCTAAGTACAACACACATGGGACAAGTGTGTTCACCCTTTACCCCCTAAAACTAAATGGAACAAGAAAATATTTGACCAATGTACCCCTGAAAAACCTAATACATATTCGACCTCTTCCTTCTCAAACACAACAATTCGTCTCTCGATTCCTTCTCGTCTCCTTCATCTCGACTCTTCTACCTCAAGATCGATCTCTCCTCTACTCTCAGGTAATCAATCTCTCCTCCACTCTCTCGACTCGTTCATCAATCTCATCTCCTTCGTACTTTGAGCCCTTATGTATGTCGGCAGTAACCAGCGCCACCACCGCCGTATATTACCCAAGGCTTACACCATTCTCCGGCATCTGCAACCTTCGTACTTTGAGCCCTTTTGCATAGTGATCGATCTCTGTAGGTAATCGATGTCTGTAGTTCCTCTACCTCAAGATCGATCTCTTTAGGTAATCAATCTCTCCTCTACCCTTTTGCGCAGTGATGTATTTGTTAGGATTGACTTGGTATTTGTTTCTTTGTTTTTTAATAAATTATAGGTTGTTGGAGTAGTGGAGTTGGCAGACCTAGTCTGGCTGCATAACCAACTCCTTAGTTGTAGGGATTCCTTTTTTTTGTTCTCCTTGTATGGCTATTTAAAGAGCCTCAAGTTCTTTTGAATAAGATATCCAGTACTTAGCTATTGTGCTTTGTGTAATCGAAGTCCAACAAAATGGTATCAGAGCCAAATCCACAGAAGCCTGATCAGTAAGCAGAGTGAGGGAGGAGATACATGAGAGAAAGAGAGTAAGGGTTTTCAGAAGAGATGGCAGAGGCAAACAACCTTGCTCAGGCATGTATCCCCAAGTTTGATGGAGACTATGATCACTGGAGTCTCCTCATGGAGAATTTATTAAGGTCTAAAGAATATTGGTGCATGATCGAGACGAGTTTTCCTAATACTGAAGAAGGACTAACTGCAGCACAAAAGAAAACTTTAGAAGAAACAAGGCTGAAGGATCTCAAGGCGAAGAACTATCTCTTTAGTTCAATTGACAAGACTATTTTGAAGACGATTACACAAAAGGAGACGGCCAAGCAGTTGTGGGACTCTATGCGGGTCAAGTATCAAGGGAATACAAGGGTTCAACGTGCTCAGCTTCAAACGTTGCGCAGAAACTTCAAGCTGTTAGAGATGAAGTGCGGGGAATCAGTGACATTATTTTGGCAGAGTTATGGTCGTGGCAAATGATATGCGGAACTGTGGTGAGGACATGCCTGATGTTAAAATTGTAGAAAAAATTCTCCGTACCTTGACGGAGAATTTTAACTACATCGTATGTTCAATTGAAGAATCCAAAGACATCGACAGYCTCTCRGTGGATGCGTTGCARAGCTCRCTGCTGGTTCATGAACAAAAGTTCAAGAAAAACTTGAATGGTGGTGATGAGCAAGTATTGAAAGTATCAACAACACATGGAGACCGAGCATACGACCGAGGATACAGGGGTAGAGGCTTTGGTATGCGCGGAAGAGGAAGAGGCCGAGGAAGGTCTATAAATAGAGCAATTGTTGAATGTTATCGGTGTTATCAACTTGGACACTTTGCATCTGAATGTCCTGAATGGAACAACAAGGCACATTACGCAGAGATAGCGGAGATTGACGATGAGGAGGAAATGTTACTGATGGCAATTGTGGAAGCAAACAGGGTCATGAAGAAGGAAACATGGTTTTTCGATTCCGGGTGCAGCAACCATATGTGTGGGAGTAAGGTATGGTTTACCAACTTAGACGAGGAGTTCCGACATTCTGTGAAGCTTGGGAATGACAGCATATTGAAGGTCATGGGGAAAGGTAACGTTCACTTTAAAATAAATGGTCGCCTTCATGTTGTTACAAACGTCTACTATGTGCCAGATTTAAAAAACAATCTTCTCAGTCTTGGTCAACTTCAAGAAAAGGGTATAGCCATCCTTATTCAGAGTAATTTATGCAAGTTGTTCCACCCTCGGAGAGGCCTGATTATGCAATCAACAATGTCTAGCAATCGCATGTTTGCATTATCCATTGAAGTGGGTGCTGAAAATGCAAATGTTGGTTGTTTACAAGTGTCAGCTGATGATGAAATCAAACTATGGCACCAAAGATATGCTCATTTGAGTTACAAGGGGTTAAGAACTCTGAAATATCAGAACATGGTACGAGGCATACCAGATTTAAAGGGAAAATTAAAGACATGCAGGAGCTGCCTGGTAGGAAAACAATTCAGACTGCCAAGCCCTAAGAAAAGTTTATGGCGTGCATCGAAGAAACTACAACTCGTCCATTCAGACCTGTGTGGACCAATCACACCCGTTTCAAACAACAACAAAAGGTATGTGCTCACATTTATAGATGATCACAACAGAAAATTGTGGGTCTATTTTTTGTCAAACAAATATGAAACTTTAGCCCATTTTAAGATATTCAAAGCCCATGTTGAAAAGGAGTGTGGTTTGGATCTACTCTGTTTGCGTACTGACAGAGGGGGTGAATTTACTTTCAATGAGTTTGAAGTTTTTTGTAGGGAAAGTGGTATCTACAGGCAACTCACAGTCGCATTCACACCCCAACAGAATGGGGTGGCTGAACGCAAAAATCGTACCGTGATGAATATGGTTCGTAGTATTTTAGATGACAAAAAGGTTCCTAAAAACTACTGGCCAGAAGCTGTCAAATGGGCCACACATGTATTGAACAGAAGCCCGACAACTTATTTGCAAGGCAAAACACCCGAGGAGATGTGGAGCGGAAAGAAGCCTAACGTAGATTATTTTCAAGTTTTTGGTTGTTTGGCTCATGTCCATGTTCCTGACCAGAATAGGCAGAAACTAGATGATAAGAGTATCACTTGTGTGCTACTTGGAGTAAGCAATGAATCCAAAGCGTACCGTTTGTACAACCCAACAACAGATAAAGTGATCATAAGTCGTGATGTTGTTTTTGAAGAAGACAAGGGATGGAACTGGGGGAGTACAAACAAAGAAAAAATGCTAGCATGGGAAGAAAGTGAAGGTGAAAAAGAAAGTGAATATGATACAGAAGTTGTGAGTCGTGTTGAAGAAAATGAAACCAACAACAATACCGATTTTGAAGAAGGCGATGAAGGAACGGCAGAAGCACAAGAACACGCAAATCTCCTACATATCTTCAAGATTACACATCAGGAGAAGGATTATCTGATGAGGAGATCACAACCCATCTTGCATTGTTCACGGCATTTGAAGATCCTACAACATATGAAGAAGCTGTCAAAAGTGCAAGATGGAGAGAAGCTATGAAGTTGAAATAGAAGCGATCGAACGAAATAAAACTTGGCATCTAACAAGTTTACCTGCAGGTTCAAAGAAAATTGGTGTTAAATGGGTATTCAAGACTAAGTTCAATGAGAAATGTGAAGTTGACAAGTATAAAGCCCGACTAGTAGCCAAGGGCTATACACAACAACAAGGAATAGACTACAATGAAGTGTTTGCACCGGTGGCTAAATGGGATACCATTCGCCTACTTCTTGTTGTCGCTGCTCAAAGAGGGTGGGTTGTATACCAACTAGACGTGAAAAGTGCTTTCCTACATGGAGAATTGAAGGAGGATGTTTATATAGAACAACCTTTAGGTTTTGTACAGAAAGGTGAAGAAGATAAAGTGTACAAACTCGAGAAAGCGTTGTATGGATTAAAACAGGCGCCTCGCGCATGGTACAACAAAATAGAGGCACACTTCTTGAAAGAAGGTTTTCAAAGATGCAATTATGAGCATACATTGTTTGTCAAGGTTGAGGAAGGTAATAATTTTTTAATTGTTAGTCTGTATGTTGACGATCTGATTTTTACTGGAAATTCCCCGTCAATGTTTGCAAAGTTCAAGTCGTCCATGGAGAAGGAATTTGATATGACAGATTTGGGAAAGATGTAAGTATTTTCTTGGTGTGGAGGTAAGTCAGAAATCGGACTGAATTTTCATTAATCAAAGAAGGTATGCTGAAAAGTTGTTGGAAAGGTTTAATTTACAAGATGCAAATTATGTCTGAAACCCAATTGTACCAGGTTCTAGACTGACAAAGAACAGGGATGGTGACAAAGTGGATGCAACTTTATATAAGCAACTCATTGGAAGCTTGTTGTATATCACAGTCACAAGACCTGACCTGATGTACGTGGTATGCTTATTAAGCAGGTTTATGGCAGATCCTTCACAACAACATATGCAGGCCGCAAAGAGAGTCCTGCGTTATTTGAAGGGATTTACTACTTTTGGGCTGTTTTACAAGAGAGGAAATGGTGAAGATCTATCTGCTTACACCGACAGTGATTATGCAAGTGACTTAGACGATAGAAAAAGCACAGGTGGATACGTGTTCTTATTATGTGGAGCAGCTGTATCGTGGGAATCCAAGAAACAACCGGTTGTGAGTTTATCCACAACTGAAGCAGAATTCATAGCTGCAGCAAAGTGTGCTTGTCAGTGTGTCTGGATGAGAAGGGTTCTTGAACAATTTGGGTTGATGCAATCTCAAGGTATAACAATTTTATGTGATAACAGCTCTACCATAAAGCTGTCAATGAATCCTGTGCTTCATGGTCGTAGCAAGCACATTGATGTGCGGTTCCATTTCCTAAGAGACCTTAGAAAGGAAGGAGTAGTAGATCTTTCTCATTGTGGTACAGAACATCAACTAGCAGACATTATGACAAAGCTTCTCAAGCTGGAAAGATTCATCAAGCTGCGTGAGGAACTTGGAGTTTGTGAAGATGTAAACTGATTGCGACCACATTCACTTTAGGAGAGGCATTGTTAGGATTGACCTGGTATTTGTTTATTTGTTTTTTAATAAATTATAGGTTGTTGGAGTAGTGGAGTTGGCAGACCTAGTCTGGCTGCGTAACCAACTCCTTAGTTGTAGGGATTCCTTTTTTTTTTTGTTCTCCTTGTATGGCTATTTAAAGAGCCTCAAGTTCTTTTGAATAAGATATCCAGTACTTAGCTATTGTGCTTTGTGTAATCGAAGTCCAACARTATTTACTTTTCCTTGTTACAAAAAGGTCTAATGAAACTGTTGATTGCTGCTTTCAGAATTTATGGTCTTACTCCAGATTTTTTGGTATTACTCCAGATTTTTGCACAGTTAACTGTAGAGAATATGGAACTAGGGTATGTATCATGCAAATTGTAGAGTGAAATCAACTATAAGTGATTACAAGTTGCTGTCATATTGGAAACTATCAAAACATAATGATTAAAAGAGAAAATAGGAACTAGGAAGGATACCACATCAGGTGTAAGCACATCTGCAGCATTTTCTTGATCAACAAAGATTACATTTGATTCTGATGTTGATGTTGCAGCAGTTCAGTTGTGTTCTTCTATGTTTAATAAGCTAAACTCCACTAGTTCTCACTTTTAATTTACCCAAGGATCCCAATGCTTTGTTTAGAATATTAAAGAATCTCTCCCAAGACTCTTCCTTTTCACCCATTTTAGGTTAACGCTAGGATCTTTAAGAAGTTATATATTGTTTGCTTAAATAGACCATATTATATGCATATTTGTGCCCCTTTTCCATCAATGTAAACAATTAAACTCATGATACAAAGAGAGTAGTGACAGATTTACATGGTCGAGAGAGAAACACACTATCTTTGCCATCAATGTAAACAATTAAAGTAAACACACTCTCCCATCTATTGCCAACTGAAATCTGGAATGTCTCTATGGTAGGCATAATATATATCTATGGTCGAGAGAGAAACACACTATCCTGGTTTGTTCGCATTACTTCCATGTCCACAGATTGCATGAAGGATTAAGAGAGTGATGATAGAGAGAGAATGGGAAAAAAAAAATTATAGCACCAAAATGAATAAATGAAGTTTTAATGCATATTATACATACCATCTTGCCTCTCCTCTGTTTCTTCATCCCAATTAGTAATACTACCATGTTTCTAAAGTTAATACAATGTTTGAATAAGCACATAGTTTAAGTTAAGTGTTTGTTTTTTAGTTAGATTTATAAAATACTCCTTGGTAAATAGCAAAATAAGGGAATGTTTGTGGAGAAAAATCAATGCCATCAATTTTTGTGATGATTATTAATGGGTAAAGAACGTTACAAGACATTTTATTTTTTGTTTCTGTTGAGCCATTATGAAATACTTCAATCCCTTTCATTAGAACATTTTATAGTTACTATATCTTATTGACTTTAATGTTACCTGCATTTAGAACATATGTAGATAATTGCTTACATTTGAATTTTTTTCTACAGAATGGATAAGAACCATCTAATTGTAGTTTGAAAGTGTTGAAAGCTTACATCGACTTGCTCATACTTTTGGTCAATATTGCGAATTGGTTAATTGAATATGAACAAAGACATGATCGGAGGAGAACTTAAAGACAAAGAACATTCACTAGATTTCAAATTAGATCGAAAGAAATCAAATGCATCACACGTGAAAATGATATTATTTGTGTAAATGAGTTGCGAATGGATAGGAATGCATTTGCTATTTTGTGTGAGTTGCTAAAAACACGTGGTGGACTATTAGATGATGGTAATGTGACAATTGAGGAACAAGTTGCTACGTTTGTAAACATTTTAGCACATCACACCAAAAATAGATGTCTTCAAATTAGATTTTATAGGTCGGGGGAAATAATTAGTAGGTTTGTTCATCGACTGCGATTGCAAGATATTTTGTTTAGCAAACCAACTCTAGTAGAGGATGATTGTACTGATAGAAGATGGAAATGGTTTAAGGTAATCCTTGTTAACTTCTCTTATTATTTGTAATATAAAACATTTACCATTTAGCTAAAACCAAGTTATTTTGTTTATAGGGTTGTCTAGGAGTAATAGATGGAACATACATTGAAGTGACTGTACCTGAGTCCGATAAACCAAGATACCGAACAAGAAAAGGTCATATTGCGATTAATGTATTAGGTGCATGTACTCGGGACATGAAATTTATCTATGTTTTATTCGGTTGGGAAGGTTCAGCTACCGATTCTAGGGTACTACAAGATGTGATTACAAGGAATAATGGTTTAAAAGTCCCAACAGGTAATTACTATTTGACTGATGCAGGATATGTCAATGGTAACGAATTGTTGGCACCATATAGAGGTACTAGATATCATTTACGAGAATGGGAACACATTGGTCATACACCTACAAATAAGGAAGAATACTTTAACATGAACCACTCACAAGCTAGGAATATCATAGAAAGGTGTTTTGGTATTTTGAAGAAATGTTGGGCCATATTACAAAGTCCTTCTTTCTATCCAATAAAACTTCAAGGAAGAATGTTCATAGCATGTGCTTTGCTACATAATTTTATTAGGATGCACATGGTTCTTGATCTGGAAGAAAACACGACACTCACACTAGAAGATATGCCTATAGGGGAAGAGCAAGTTGAATCCAATGATGATGTTGAATCTATTGATGTGTTGAATCAAACAATGAGTGGACTCAATGGAGAGATGACATAGCCCAAGAGATGTCGATGGTACATCTGTATATGAATGGAATATAGACGGATTAACCGAACATCAAATCTTAAATATGATTCAAGAGATAAATATGGCCGCAAATGCTTATGCCATCAAAGGAAATAATCAAAAACAAATAGCTGATTTATTAAYCTCTGGATTTACTGGCAATTTAAAGGGCTGGTGGGATCTATATGTTACTAAAGAAGAAAAATCTCATATTCTAAATGCCAAAAAATCTGTGATCAAACAAGAAAATAATCAAACTACTACTACTACTCAAGAAGATG
Organism: Cynara cardunculus var. scolymus; assembly: GCF_001531365.2. NCBI lineage: Eukaryota > Viridiplantae > Streptophyta > Magnoliopsida > Asterales > Asteraceae > Cynara > Cynara cardunculus. Next base: position 33,204,229 of record NC_037539.1, read on the forward strand.
ATATTATCAACACGTTAATATACGCTATTATCAAAAATTATATAGGAGATCCAACTTTATTCCAAGAAAAAAGTGTCGAAATACTCTTAAATTTAACTTGTAGAAAACTTCAAGATTTTAGATGGTATAAAGATATGTTCCTAACCAAAGTAATGTTAAGACCAGACTGCAAAGAAGCCTACTGGAAAGAAAGATTTATTGCAGGTCTACCAAATCTATTCGCAGAAAAAATAAGAAATACTCTAAGAGAAAAATATGCTAATCAAATCCCTTATAAAGATTTAACTTATGGTGAATTAATAAGTTACGTCGATAAGGAAGGATTATCAATTTGTTCAAATTTAAGACTTAAAGCAAAACTCAAAAAAGATAGAATTACAAGTAAAAATGAATTAGGAGACTTTTGTCAACAATATGGTTATCAACCCATTTCAACACCATCTTCTTCAAAATCAAAACATAAAAAATACTCAAAAAAGAAATTTTCAAAGAATAAATATAAAGAAAATAAACATGAAGAAAAATACAAAGATAAAAAAGTAAGTAAAAAGTCTTACAAAAAATTTAATAAAAAACCTAATAAAACTAATCAAAAGATCTTATAATATGCTATAAATGTGGTAAAACCGGTCATATGGCAAAAGATTGCTATGTTAAAAAAAGAATTAATGAATTAGATATTTCTGATCAACTAAAGGCTCAAATTAGTAGATTAATTCTTAATAATAATAGTTCTGAAGACGAATCAAATATCTCAGACTACGATCTTAATTTTGTCCAAGATTATTCTTCATCYGAAGAATCTGAGTCAARCTGCGAGTGTATCGGAAAATGCACTTGTAATCAAATAAATGTTATTACAAATGAAGAAAGAGAAATTTTAGAACTTTTAGACAAAATTCAAGATAAAGAAATTAAAAATCAAATAACTAATAAACTTTTCAATAAACAAAAAGAACCAATAATTTCTATTCAATCTTTTAATCTTCAATAAGTTTATTCAAGGTTTACAAAATCRACTACTCCAATAACAATAGAAGATCTACAAAAGGAATTAAAAATAGTTAAGAATGAAATTAAATTATTAAAAGATAGGTTATCTATTGTAGAAAAC
>NC_037539.1:33209372-33211316 GCF_001531365.2 Cynara cardunculus var. scolymus
GTTCAAGACATTACCGAATTTGAGTTCCTTCTTCAATTTTCGGTAATATTCAAAGTACCCTGGATTTTATCCTGGACATTCAAAGTTATTGATGCAAACGGTTCTTCTCCACCAATATTGCAAAGGATAGCCAGAATCAAATGGTGGGAAAAGCTTCCAGCCGATCAAATGCAAAAGATGACAATACAAGGTGTTTCAGACTACTATTCAACCACTTTTGGTGTTCCAGCTTCAATTGCTTCTACTTCAAATCAAAAAGAAGAAGATGAAGAAATTGAGAAGATTTTAGCTACTGAATCAAAAGATGAACTCAAAAGACTTCTTCAAGAACTTAGGCGTGGGAGTCCTTCTCCAAAAAGTTCTCCTCCTTCTAGTTCTACATCTCAAGTACCAGCTACCCAAAACTTATATCAAGACAGTCAAGATCATTTTGAAGATTATTTTTAATCTTCAAAGTGTTGAAATACCAAGTATTGCTTTTGCAAGCAATTCTTTGTCTCTAATCAAAATATATCTTATCAAAACCACGTGAAATACACTCTTTGGTATTTCCGATAACATCTTGTTTAAATTTTTTATCTTATCAAAATTATACAGGTACATGATAAGAACTTTATTCACAAGATATTGTTTAAAGTAGATTCGATATGTTTATTCCAAAAGCAGATGCGATGTGTTGGTCTCATTATTCAATACAGACAAAAGGCTTTACTTTTCAACTTTTCAAAACGAAGATTGATTTTGTCGGCCACATCTCAATTATTCTACTTCAATAGAAGATGCCGGTTTCAAATTGGATTATTATGAAGACAACTGGAAGATGCCAGTCATCCACTCAAAGACTTCAACTATAAAAGCCGATCAAAGCTCTTCAAATGGATCATCGAAGTTTTTCAGATATTCTTAGCCTTAAGAATTCTTAGTCATAATGCTATGTCAAGCAAAAAACCCTCTTTTGTATTTTCAACTTCTCAATGTTCCAAGTCTTTAGAAATCGGGTAAATAATTGTTTTTTCCCTTGATAAACTCAATTTGAAAATCGAAATTTCCAAGCAAGGTTTGCCATCTTGTAAAGATTTGTTTTGAAATCATATTTTTTATATCATTTTATAAAATTGGTTTTGCAGACTGACAATCAATTCTTAATAAAAAAGGTTTCATGTATAGGTCATCTTCGAACTTTTTTATACATAAAACAATACTTAAAATTTCCTTTTTAATGGTTGAATAGTTCTTTTGAGTGTCATTCCAAGCACCTGAAAAATATCTAACTAATTCTTCTTTATTTTGATCATTTACCTTTTGTTTGAGTATTCTTCCAAATCCTATGTCACTAGCATTGGTTTCGACTACTAACTGGGCATTAGGGTTAGGAATATGAAGACATGGTAAATATTTGACTTTTTGTTTTATATGTTGAACAATTTGGGTATGTTCTTAAGTCCATGGTTTAGGACTTTTCTTGAGTCTTTGATAAAGTGGTTTACAAATTATTCCTAAATCTTTGAAGTAATCATGAACATAATTTAAACATCCTAAAAATCTTTGTARTTGAGTTTTGTCTTTGATTTCATCTGGAAATTTATTAGCAAACTTTAGGCTTTATTRTTTTATGAACAATTTCATGACCTAAAAACTTTATTTGGATTTGGAAAAGACTCATTTTTTATGCAGAAACAACTAAACCATTTTTATGAATTAAATTATAAAATAGATCTAAATGTTTAAAATGTTGATTAATAGATTTTGAAAAGATTAAAACATCGTCAATATAAACAATGACAAAATCACTTAAAGGATTAATAATATCATTCATAATATTTTGAAATTCGGATGGAGCATTTCTGAGACCAAATGGCATAACATTCCATTCATAATGACCAAAAGGAACATTAAAACCAGTTTTGTATTTGTCTTTTTCATGAATTTGGATTTGCCAAAATC
>NC_037539.1:33213316-33214335 GCF_001531365.2 Cynara cardunculus var. scolymus
GCTTCTTTGCAGTCTGGTCTTAACATTACTTTGGTTAGGAACATATCTTTATACCATCTAAAATTTTGAAGTTTTCTACAAGTTAAATTTAAGAGTATTTCAGCACTTTTTGCTTGGAATAAAGTTGGATCTCCTATATAATTTTTGATAATAGCGTATGTTAACGTGTTGATAATATCATCTTCTTGAGTAGTAGTAGTTTGATTATTTTCTTGTTTGATCACAGATTTTTTTGGCATTTAGAATATGAGATTTTTCTTCTTTAGTAACATATAAGATCCCATCAGCCCTTTAAATTGCCAGTAAATCCAGAGGTTAATAAATCAGCTATTTGTTTTTGATTATTTCCTTTGATGACATAAGCATTTGCGGCCATATTTATCTCTTGAATCATATTTAAGATTTGATGTTCGGTTAATCCGTCTATATTCCATTCATATACGGATGTACCATCGTATTGACTACGASKCATAGAGAATTCTCTATCTTCATATTGAATATCTGGAAGAGTTGGTCTYGGATAATAATTAAAAGTATTTGGTCTGTTTGTCGAAACAACACCTTTGAATTTGATTTTATTTATTTTATTTGAAAATTGATCTTGAAGATGGGTAACTTGATCGCAACCTTCATCTGATTCTGAAGAGCTATCACTATTTCGATCAATTGTATTAATTTTGAATCCATTTAATTTTTGTTCTAACTCATTAACTAATTTTTTATTATATCCTAAATTAGTTGTTGGATCAAGTTGTTGGGGAACAAACATGGGATTTACTATTTGAGTGTTTAGTGGAGTAGATGGAGTAGGTATAAATGTGCCAACTTTATTTTGATTATTTTCAACTCTATTAAGTTGTTGGCTTATAGTATTAAGTATCTCATTTGAATAATTATTTTKATAARCAATATTCTTAATYATTTCATCTTTAGATGTGTTTTCTGCAATATTGACTAAAGGAGTAGCTATATATTTATTTTGAACTAATATAGATGTTTTTGGTGGATGAATACTTGTA
>NC_037539.1:33214630-33241042 GCF_001531365.2 Cynara cardunculus var. scolymus
TTTGTTTATTTTATTTTGTCTATTACAACGAATTTGAATCTTATTACTCATATTAGCAAATTGTTAATTTATTTCTCCAATATTTGATYTCTTTCATATTATGTCGTATACATATATGTAACATAGCTATGTGTTGTTTAATTGTTTTTATTTGTATTTCGACTTGTTCTAATTGTTTGAGTAAAGGAGTGGAAAGAAAATAGGGATCATAATTATCATAAATTTGACTTTCTTGTAATTGAAGGGTTTTTAATTCAGATTCGAAAAAGTTTATTTCACTATATCTCTCTTCTATATATTTCCAATTTTGATTAATCATTCCTTTGAAGAATCTATTTGTATTGACTTTAACTTGAATTTTGTTACTCATAATTGATCTTTGAAATTATTTAATTCAGATATAACGTCTGATCTTGTAGGACTATATTCTCCCGAATCATTTTCTTGATAAATAGGTTTTGGAATATTTGTATTAAAATCTACATATCTTAAAGATTTAGATTTTGGGATTAGAGGTGTGTTTTCATATCAACATTACTGGTTGACCCTGTAGAAAACCTAGAAGGAGCAAATGGAAGAGATTCAAAATTTATATCTATTGAACCATCATCATGTTCTATAATTCTTGATGGTTGATTAGAATTATCTAATGGTTTAGGTGGATGTATATTTTGAAGATTCCAGTTGCAAGATTGAGTAATTTCATTCCATTTTAAACGATTTGGAATTTGAACTTTAGTATGTAGGGGATTTGATTCAAATATTATAGTTTCATTTCTTGGGTTTGATAATTTAGTTTTTGGTTCAATTGTTGTAGACATAGCTTTGTAACATACTCGATATATGGCTGCAGCAGCCTGAGTATTTCCTGAAAATTCTAAATTTTTTGTCTTGATTGTTAAAACTAAAGTATCTAGAATATTTGGATCAAATAATCCTACTGAGAAATTGGGATAACAATTAAAGTAGATTGGACCATTAGATATATTAGTTTCAGCTATTGCTAATATTGAATTTTTGAAGTTTGTATGCCTAGCATCTCTTAGGATTAACAAGAAAGGAGCATCTATGCCTAATCTAAAGAGTGGCTTAATTGCTACTTGAACTAATCCAATATGTAAATATTTATATTTTTTCCTATGTTGAATTATAGCAGTTTTTTGATAATAGATGAAGATTTTCATAACCTTTGTTGATTGATAAAGTTTGTTCAGTTGTTTTAATAGAATAACTTTGAAGAAAATCGAAATGACCTATTTTATAAATGGTTTTAACATTTTGTTTTGGAATTGTCCAGTCTGATAAACTCTGTTCTATATCACTAATTTGAATTTCGGATGAATTTAAATGAAGATCTTGTTCTTCATAGATTTCTTCACCAGAAGTATGTTTCATAGAAAATAAATCCATTATTCTATTTATATGAATTCACTTGTACTAAGATTTGAATATCGTTCTTCTAAGAAAACAARAWTTTTCTAATAATTTTTGGGCTATCAGCTTTCTTATGGACTGGTCCGGCTGCACGTCTTACGCTCTCTTCTGCGTGACTTACGCTACTCCAACGCCCAATGCAAAGCAACACTAATATCCAAAGATTATTATAAAATGTTGTTTTTTTTATAAAACATATTCATCTCAGTACGCATTCATTAACATAAATAGTATAACTTATTATTTCCCTATGAACATAAATCATGACTTTGATACCAATTCGGACGGGACCGTTCTTCACCAGAAGTATGTTTCATACACACACATACACACACACACACAGAGGTTCAAATGAGAAGTACTAAATATATAAGAAAGAGAAAAGCAATCATAGCCCTTCCACTAAAAGTTAATTGCCAAGTTTAAGGGGCTAATTGTGAACACCAAATAACCCTCTTGCATGGTAACAATTATATAAAAGATAAAGAAGTAGTTTCATAACTTTTACAACTACAACATAATACAATATAATAGACGGTAGACATGTGCATATGTGAACCCATATGATTCACATATGAACTATCTGTGCATATGTGAATTCATGTGATTCACATATAAACTATTTAACTGATTCACATATGAATTATATGTGCATATATGTACATGTGTGATTCACATATAAACTATTTAACTGATATACATATGAACTGTTTAACTGATTCGCATATGAAATCAGAGATTCATAAATAGCATTATAGTTTTACGATCAAAATCAACATCTTGCTCAAGACCCTTCTTGGATTCGGATTTATATTGAAAGAACACAAGATTTGATCAAGAGAGAATTAAGAAATTTGATAATCTTGATAACCTAGAATTGCGATATATGATCGAGACAAAAATTGATAATATAATTGCCATAAAACAATATATAATTTGTGATATATGACCGAAGATAGAATTGCGATATATGATCAATAACGAATCTAGAAAAAATCGATGATATTATGTTGCTCTAGTTCTATCGATGATAAAATTACTAATTACCACATTACTATTCATTTAATAAACTTTGATCATTTAATCTAATGGCCAGGATTGGTTCTCTCTTTCTCATATATTTAGTGCTTCTCATTTGAAAACCTTCGTATACACACACACACACACACATATATATATATATATATATATAGGGGGGTTCAAAACAAAACATTGACCAAATAAGTGAACATGAAAATGACTAAATCACGTGAAAAATTACATGTGATTTTACACTACCAATTAGCACAAGTGTTGGGTCATTGACCAACATCTTCCTAAATCGAAACGTGGCGCTGGCTGCTACGCTATAAGGAAATAAGTTGCACCTTCTCCACCAGCAATTGCTTTTGGCGTAGTGGTAAACGATTGGATCCTAACATGTGGTATCAGAGCAGGTCATGGGTTCGAATCCCATGGATGCATAATAATGCCAAAAGCATGTTGTGCAGCCATTGACTTCTAGCGAAGATCTTGTTAGTGCTGGTAGATGCTGGGGGGGATTGTTAGGTCATTGACTAGCATCTTCCTAAATTGAAACGTGGCGCTGGCTGCTACGCCATAAGGAAATAAGTTGTGCCTTCTCCACCAGCAATTGCTTTTGGCGTAGTGGTAAGCGCTTGGATCCTAATAGCAAGCTGTGCAGACGTCATGGATCGCGACTTGAAATCGTGGCCAAAGTTGTTAGTTCAAGAGTTGGTTCAGTATGAAATTCAGTGTAAGTGTTTAACTATGGAAAGAAGGTGTAGAGATCTGGATAGTGGAATCAGAGTTTGAAAATGGGAGAGAATTTTCTAAGTGTAAGATGTTCAAAGTTCGGAAGTAGAAGACTCAGAGTTATGATGTAGTTGAGACAAAGTTCAGATGTTAACTCTGGATATCTATCTAGAGTTTGGTACTTGACTTGTTCATTCTCAGTTCAACCAATACTTTAAGATCGAAGACTAGGAGACTTTATTGTACAAGAACACATGCCAATATATGATTAAACTGTTTTTTTTAATGTTTTGTATCTATAGTATTTCTGTTCTAGTATAAATAGAGTTTGTTGAGATTCTATTTGGTGTGGATCGACTTACATTTTGTAATCTTCGTAATTTTCTCTCTAGATTATTTCATTGTAATCAAACCTTTATCAATGACATGGCAACTTTCTCAATCTTGATTTACATTGTTTTACGATTGAATCTATATTCTACATTTAGTAAGATCAATATATTTGGGACTCACAATTTGTATCAAATCAAAAAAACTGCAATTTTGAAGATCGAGCTTCCATAGAATTCAAGATCGTGACCGGTTTGTGAAATTTCTTCATTCTTGAATTTTCTTCTATTCATAAATTGATTCATATTAATAAATTCACTGTGAAATACGAATTTGTTTCTAAACTTAGATTTGTCTTTTGATTCTATTTCAATTTTTGAATTCTTAAAATTCAATTGATTGATCATAAAATCATGACCTTAAAGATGCCGAAGGAATACATAAATATCAGATCTAAGACTAAGCCACTTGCTCTTTTCTTCGAGGAATACCATCAACGGAGAATTAGAATGACTCAATCCTTAGACAACATTGATGAGGATTTAATAAAGTCAATCATAAATAGACCATATGAGATATTCATTGAAATCTTTGTTGTTCCACAAACTAATGATACTCCACGAATTCCTGCTTCAAATATCAAAAAGGATTTTAAGATGTATAACAATGAAAGAAAAAAAGGAGAGCAAAGATAGATAAGAGGGCTCTAACTCTACTCACCATTGCTCTACCTAATGAGATCTTTAACAGAGTTGACAGTTTAAAGTCAGCTAAAGAAATGTAGGATGAGGTAGAAGCTCAAATACAAGGTGGATAAAAAACTATGCAGAATAATCTTAATACGTGTATTGGTGCTTATGAAGGTTTCAAGGCAAAGGAATCTGAATTGTTATTTTATTTATATATATATATATATAGATAGATAGATAGATAGATAGATAGATTCAATGATATGTTGAATGATTTTAGAAGAAATGGGGTTCTTACGACTAACTCTAAAATCAATATCAAGTTCTTGAAGAATCTCATACCTGAATGGGACAATTTTTTAGAAAATCTTCAAATGACTAAGATGCTGACCAAGAAGTCAATTTATGACATATATGGGATTCTTAATTAACATGAAGATAAAGTCAAAGAAAGAATAGTAGAAAATAAGAAAGTTAATGAGTGTTTGGGTTTGATCTCTAAGAGAAAGATCAAAAAGAGTTCTAAGCATTCTGGGTCTTCTTCTATAAAAGTTATTGAAATTCCAAAAATTACATCAGATTCTAATTAAGAAGATGGTGATTCAGATTTTCAATTAAGAAGATGGCAAAGAATTTTGCATTGTTGACCAAAGCATTCAATAAGAGATTTGGTAAAAAAGAACTTTGATAAGCCTAAATATGAATATTATAAGAAAGGTAATAGTAAGAACAAATACAATTATGAAACAAAGAGTTTTGAGAAGAAAGAAAAGAAAGAGAAATAAGAGGAAGAAGTATTGTTAATCCTAGATCTCTCAATAACACTAAGATTTATGTTATGAATAACCTAAATCTATCGTGTGGATGAATAATAGTGAAGAATAGCTTAAGAATATTCAAGAGACTAATTGAGCTTCAAATGATTTCATTATTATTGCTTTTGATGAGAAGGAACGACAATGATTACAAGGAATGTAAAAGCTATTTTAGTAATCTAATTTAGGAGATAACTATCTTGGGAAAATATATCTATAAGATATCAAAGGAAAATATATCAATCTAGAAATATGAAAATAATCTTGATCTATTTGGAGCAATAGAAATCTAGCTGTCGATTAGTCATCTCCAGCTGTCTTCTAGGAGGCATGTTCAACCATGAGTCTTTATGAGTCTTCTTGCTTAGATATCTCTGGTTGAACAAGTGTTGAATACTCTAAGGGTTGTTGACCAGAGGGGAGATGGAGATGCATTATTCATCGCACCTATGGATCCTTCATCCATCTCTGATTGGCCTGGACACTAAGGATTACTTCATGCTTTTCTTCCATTGGCCCTCTTCACTTCCACACTTGTATATTTTTCATTACTTTTACAATAAGAATGATGGGGTCTAACAATCTCCCCCTAAGTAATGAAAAAAAGAACAATGACTAGTCTATGAAAAAAGAGAGAATTATAAAGAACAGAGACTAGTCTAGTTGAAACATCCCTTTGCCAAAAAAAAAAATTCATTGGTCGAAAATTTGGATGGTTTCTTACAATATAGAAGTAAAAAAAAGATAGAGTATTTATCTTAATCATGGTCTCCATTATAGATCTTCCAAAAACGCTTCATCAGTTCTCTAAAATGACGACTGTGGAGATCCTATGAATTAATTCTTGTCCCTCCTTCATCGGCACGTGCGCTCTGCCCAGTCCTTCTTGTATGACCTTCTGAAACCATTCAAGTGTCTCGGTTGAATACTTGAAGGTCTCAGTTAGTCTGAAGAATTTTGTGGTTCCATACTCATCTTGAAGACCAAGCCGAGTTCTGGTTGAGTTAGGACTAAAACAGAGCACGTCTCCTGTAGTCCTGGAAAGTCTTCATTTGGAGGTGTGCAGGATAATCTTTTGGTGCCTAGTTCAAGAGCTATTTGGAAGTCATTCTTAGCTCTGAACTTCACTAGGGTCCCCATCGTCTCTATAATCGCTCTATTGGCCATCCCAAACCTTATCCCTTGTTCATGCCTCTAAGTTATGTAGCCATACAAATCAATCAAGTCTCATGGATTGAGATTGATTAGATCATTATCATTGAAGACGTTGATCATCCCATGTGCACGTTCCACGGTGTACTCAATGTATTTGATGGCTTTATTCATGAAAGTTCGTAGCTTGATGTCGAGGACTGTCTTGATTCCATTGTTTGAGAAAACGACTTTTGGTGGAGATGTCGTATGTCTCACAAATCTGTGTCTGATTAGGTCCATCGACTCTGTAGATAGGTTGGGAGGATTGAGAATTATCTGTTCATCGCGATCGTGGTAGAGATATTGATAGATATTCTCCATCATGACAAGTTCCCTTCGTGGCACCAACGGACGTCTCCTCAACGTTTCCATTTGGGCGACTATTTCCTCGACTCTGTCCATTGTTGGAGGCTGCCTTGATGAGGAGGGTAAGTCTACGAGCACCTTTTGGGTAGTTTGGGTGATGGGTGGTTGTGTTTGGGTAAGGGTAGGTTAGGGTTGTATGGTAGAGGATTCTGGTTGGGATGAGGCTTCTGGTTGTATGGGTTTTGTTTGAGTGGGCTCTGGTTGAGTGGGTTCTGGTTGAGTAGTGGAGGGTCCTGGTTGAGTGGTGGTTTCTGGTTGTATGGTGGGTTGTGGTTGTGGTGGTGATAGAGGAGGTGTTGGTCATGGGGTAAAGTGAGTAACAAGTTCTGGTGGGGTAGATGGTTGTTGTTCAGAGGATGAAGAACTCACCAGAATTGGTGAGAGCTCATTGGTTGTGGGTAGTGAGTTTTGGGTGCAAACAGAGGGAACATGTACATTATGTATATCATTAGAGGGTTGAGCCTCTGGTTCCCTCGCCTCAGTTCCTTGGGTTGGTTGGTTGTTGATCTTGTGGTGATGGAGGTGCTGTAGTGTCCATCAGGGCAATGGACGGGTTCTCCCTCACATGAGGACCTAGATCATGGTCATCCTGGTCTGGGTCGTCATGCCTTGGCCTCTTCATAGGCCTGCTGGAAGAGCAAGAGGCTCGACTCTTCTTCTTCTTTGATATGAAGGAAGCAAGATACTTCCTTAGCGCCTTTCTTCTTTGTGTTTCCTCCATTGATAGAAGGATGGAGTTGGTGCGTGCCTGTTGTCTATTAAGGCTCTTGGTAAGGGCCTTGGTGGGCTCCACGGCTCTTGAGGCAAATTTGACACTTATCTCATTAAAGTTTGAGATCAAGGCCTTAGAGAGAGCGCGGAGGTCGGCTCGCATGACCGCTTCAGTAGGAGTGGAGGTGGAGGTTGAGGTGGGTGGAGGTATGGTGATGGAAGATATGAGGGTGCGTACCTTTGCAACAAATGCGTCGGTTGTTGGTGTTGCAGAGGGAGGTGGAGGTGGGGCTGTTTGTGGTAGATTGGCAATTATGGTGGTGGGTATGGTGGCGATGGAATTTGTGAGGTTGTTTACTTGGGTGGTGAGGGTGGCAATGGATTCATCAGTCGCTGTAATTTGTGCCAAGAGGGCGGCTAGGGTGGCGGTGATGGATTCATTTCTGGTGGTCGAAATGTTGGTGAGGAAGTTGTGCTGCCCGACCACCAGTTGTTGGAAGATTTGAAGTCTGGTTGTATTGTCCCTTGATTGAGCTTCAAGGGATGCAAGAGATTGTTGAATCGATGAAAGATCGATTGTGGGATGGATTCAGCAACCCTCGCCAAGTTGAGTTTAAGGTCATCCAAGGACCGCTGAATCAAGTCGGCAAAGGCTTGGAACTCAGCCTTTGTGACGAATTCAGCAAGGGGGTAACCCTTACAGCAACAGATGCTGTAGATTGGGCCTCCGTTCCAGAGGCGCCTCCGTCGATGCCATGTGGAGAGGGAGGCACGGGAGGACTTCCATCACGTCTTTGATAGCCCTTAAGAGAGGAACTATCTCGTGATGTTGTGACATGTACCTCTTCCTCATTGGATTCAGAATCCGATGAAGGGAAATAGATGTGTGTACCCATCACTAGACCAAGTATAGATGGGGTTTATGCTTGAAGAGACAACCGCTCTGAACGATCGATGGGTACATCAAAGTCAGAAGCAACGAATGCTTCTGTGTGTGAGGGAAGTGGCGAGCCATGAGGAAAAGTGGCTCTTATGTCTTCATCACCCCCCTGTTGGGAGAGAGGTGATGGATGATGGGGTTCCTCAGGGTAACCATCCTTGGAGATGGTTGGGCGATGACCATCCATGAGAAATTGGGAAGTGAATGGTGCATCGCTGGGTAACTTGTGCGTCTTCATCGCGTCCCTTATAAAGAGGGCAAGGAAACACGGGAAGAGCACCTATGTAACTGGCTTTCCTGCAGCCATGAGTTTGTTTTTCTTCACCACAATAGCATGGATCTCGTTGTAGATGAGGAGAGCATAATCCAGAGGCAAGTTGAAGAAGAGACCATACATGATGGTCATTAGGAAGATGTGGCCCTGGTCCATGCTTCCAAGCTTGCAAGTCAGGGCTCTGTTTAGGATGCTGAAAAAGACATTCCACATGGGTGGAAGAAACTAGCTCTTGAAGTTGGAGGCATTGCGGAGTTCCCTGTTGTAGCCCAACATTATAATGAAAGGTAGAATGTCGTAGCTAGTTGGCGGTTCCTTGTATTGGGCTATCCCGAGCTCCTGTCAGGTGGGGGTGAATACTACCTTGGAGATTTTGGCACGGGAGATCTTGATAGAGCAAACCATGTCGTTTGGGACATCGATGTCACCCATGATCCGATGGTTCTCAGGGTAGAAATCACACGTTTGCCAGTATTGTTGCACATACTTTACCCGCACCACGTTGTCGAAGAGGGTGAGAGTCGGTTGGAGAATACAGTTTTGGAAGAATTCAATTAAGATGGAAAACCTATCTTCGAATAGTTGGGGGCGGAGATCGATTAGGTGGTTGTTTGGCTTGATAGGGAGGAAGACGATCGCACGACTGTCTGCGCCGGTTGACTGGCGTTGTTGTTTGATTCATGCAAGGCGGAGGACATCATTTTTGCAGGTTGGAAGTTGCAGGTTTTTCTTGCTTTTGTTATTGAGAGAGTTTAGTAAGCGTAAAAGGTAAGTGGGTCGAAGACGAAGGGTATTTATATGAGAGGGAGAGGAAGGGTTTGATTTTTAAAATAATAATAAAATATGGTAGTGTGATGATGGCGGGTGACGTTTGGAAAAAGGTGAAAGTGATGTGTGATCGTGAGCCGTAAAGACTGCTCACGATCATGATGGTGTAGGGTTCATTGGGACACGTGTCAACGTGAGGTGGGATGGAAGGTAATGTGAAGAGTTTCTAGGGAACATGCTTTTGGTGGGTGTCAGACGCGTGGCAGGTTGTGGCATTTGGGTGATTTAGGAATAAATAATAAAAATAATAATTATCCCAAAGGATAATCCTCAAGAATAAAACCCAAAAACAAAATTAAAATTAAAAAATTCCATCTTAATTGGAAGGTAAATACAAATTACGAAGTTTTGATCTTTTAAAAACCCATGATGTATGGTTTTTAGTCACAAAAGCTGCAATATTGTATAATCTTAAAAATGTTTTCAATCAAAGATGGGTTTTATTGGGAGAAATTGATTTGTCATGGAACCAGAGGTGCTCTGGTTGGTCATGACATTTGGGTGGGGAACTAGAGGGTCTCTGGTTGTGAGTGATGAATAATTTCATCATGGAATGTTAGGTTTTGATGAAACAGAGGCTCTGGATAGACGAACCAAAGACTCTGGGTTATCATTTTAAACCCTTGGAATAAAAATATACCCTTTTAGAAGGACCAGAGGGGCTCTAGTTGAAGGCAAGAGATGAAATATTCCATTAATGTAGCATTTTTGGAATCCAGAGGCTCTAGATAGAGGAACTAGAGGCTTTGGGTGGGAAAAATGCAAGATTAAAGAACCAAGGTATTGAACCAGATGGTCTCTGGTTGAATTGGGATGTACACCAGAGGGATGATAGGTTCAATTTGGATCCTTAAGGGCGAATGAGATATGCATGACGCCCCCTCAAATGATGCAAGGGGATGTGCAATGAGTAAAAACTCCCCCTAGAACCAATAAGGGAGATAAATGGAATGACCAGAAGCTTTGGTCTATACAACCAAAAGCTCTGGTTGTGAATGATGGTTTAAATGAGTATGAATAATGAAGATAATGGAGAGTCTATGGGATCAGAGGGTCTCTGGTTCCAAAGACTTAGACTCTAGAGGCTTTGGTCGCATGAATGATATGAATTATAATGGAAATGTAAGAAAAAGATAACTTATGAGGACCAAGTTGGACCAGAGGGGCTTTGGTCCCAAAGAACTTGGAATCCAAAGGCTCTGGTCTTTGGAACTAGAGGCTCTGGTTGTAAAATGAATGGAAAAACTAAGGTAAATGCATGGAAAAACGAATGAGGGGATACCAAGTTGGACCAGAGGGGCTCTGGTCTCAAAAACTTGGAATCAAGAGGCTCTAGTCTTTAAACAAGAGGCTCTGGTTGGGAATGAGAGTACTTAGTGAAAAACACGAAGTACTTTCTTTGGACCAGAGGGGCTCTGATTCCAAAGGGAATGAATTTTGGCCAAATATAAACAAATATTTCCAATTGTCCAGAGGCTTTGGTCTTGAGAACTAGAAGCTCTGGTTTAGAGTACTTGGTTATGAGGGCCATTTGAATATATCACTTTAGGCATAACCTAGAGATATGGAGAATATCTGGTTTGAAATGATAATTTGCCTTTAAGTGGTGAGATTCAACATACCCATCTTGCTGACAAGAAACATAAATCTTTTCTCATCTAGTGCTTTTGTAAAAATGTCAGCAAGATGAATCTCTGTAGGAACAAAATACAACTCTATTGTGCCCTTTTCTACATGATCTTTGAGAAAATGGTACCGGACATCAATGTGCTTGGTCTTGGAATGTTGCACCGGATTTGCAGAGATGGCTATGGCACTCTTSGWGTCACAGAGGATAGGGATCTTTTCATATTGAAACCCATAATCCTTCAGCTGGGTTTTCATCTAGAGCACTTGTGAACAACATTTAGCCGCAACAACAAATTCTACTTCTACTGTAGATGTTGAAACACAATTATGTTTTCTGGATGTCCAACTAACCAGCTTGTCCCCCAAGAGTTGACAGCTTTCAGACGTACTATTTTTATCAAGATTGCAACCTGCATCATCTGCATCAGTGTAGGCTATTAGATCAAAGTCAGAGTTCTTTGGATACTAGAGACCCAATGAAGGGGTTCCCTTAAGGTATCTAAAGATCCTCTTGACTACAGAGAGATGAGATTCTTTAGGGATTAGCTTGATACCTTGCACAAAGACATGTAAGCAAACATAATATCTGGCCTACTAGTTGTTAGATACAGGAGTGATCCAATTATGCCTCTATAAGTTGTTACATCTACAGTTTTGCCTGATGGATCAGCAAACAACTTAGCTCCTGTAGCCATTGGTGTTCTCATCGATGATGAATTTGAGAGATTGTATTTCTTTAGAAGGYCAGTCACATATTTGGACTGATTGATGAAAATTTCTTCTAAAGTTTGTTTTATTTGAAGACCAAGGAAGAAATTAAGTTCTCCCATCATACTCATCTAAAATTTGCTTTTCATCAGCTCTGAGAATTTTTCACAAAATTTAGAATTGGTAGAGCCAAATATGATGTCGTCCACATATATTTGTACAAGTAAAATATCACTTTCGTGCTTCTTAAGAAAGATAGTTGTGTCAATGGTACCCTTTTCGAATTCATTGGCAATGAGAAAGGTAAAGAGTGTATCATACCAGGCCTTGGGTGCTTGCTTCAGCCCATGGAGAGCTTTCTCCAGAAAATAGACATAGTCTGGATACTTGGGATTCTCGAACCCAGGGGGCTGCTACACCTAGACTTCCTCTTGAAGTTTGCCATTGAGGAAGGCAGATTTGACGTCCATCTAATACACCTTGAAACCTTTGTGTGCTACATAGGCAAGGAATATTCTGATGGCTTCAAGCCTAGTAACGAAAGCAAGGATTTCATCGTAGTCTATCCCTTCTTGGCAGTAGCCCTTTGCTACAAGCCTGACTTTGTTCCTTAATATTATGCCATCTTCATCCTTCTTGTTTCTGAAGACCCATTTGGTCCTAATGGCCGGTTTCCCTTTGGGTAGAGGCATGAGGGACCATACTTTGTTCCGCTCAAACTGGAGTAGCTCCTCTTGTATGGCGTCTATCCCATTTGGATATTGTAGGGCTTCAAAAATCTTATTTGGTTCGATCATACTTAGAAAGTTGGCGAAGAGACATTCATTGGCAGTTGCGGATCTCGTCTTGACATCGGATGATGGATCACCAATGATCTGGTGATGAGGATGGTCTTTTGTCCACTTGGTGCGAGAATGAGGTTCTAGAGCAACAGGATGCAGTTCTTCATCGGCTGATGGAACTGCTTGCTCCCCCTCAAATAGATCATCTCCAGAGTGATACTCTGGTTCTGAAGACACAGACGAAGTAGATGGTAAAGTAACACGTGTCTCAGAAAGAGTTGTACCTTCAGCATTGGAGATCTCATGTGTTTCATTGGGCGCTTGTCCGGAGACTACTTATTCTTCAAAGATGTCTTCAAATAATTGAGTCAACTCTGATTTATTGTGGTTGCAAAGTGATGAATTAGAGGTTCCTTTTGATAGTCCGAGTTCTGAACTGCTGTGTCCAGAAGTCTTTGGTGATTAATCATCACAGGACACATTGATGCTTTCTATGACGATCTTTGTCCTTCTGATGAATACTCTGTAGGCTTTAGCAGTTTGTGGATAACCCAGAAATATGTCTTCATCAGCCTTCTTGTCGAACTTGCCAATATATTCCCTGTCGTTGAGTACAAAGCATTTATACCCAACGACATGGAAATATTTGACATTTGGACGTCGTTGGTTGATGAGTTCATATGGGGTCTTCTGGTGCCTCTTGTTGATGATAAAACGGTTTTGGGTGAAGCATGCAGTGGAAATTGCTTCGGCCCAGAAGGTGATTGGTAGCTCAGATGAAGCAAGCATGGTCCTTGCTGCTTCCACAAGGGTTCTGTTCCTTCGCTCAACAACTCCATTTTGCTGTGAAGTTCTGGCTGCTGAAAAGTTCTGAGAGATACCTTCATTGATGAGATACTCATCAATTTTGGTATTCTTGAATTCTGTTCCATTGTCACTTCTAACTTTG
This sequence comes from Cynara cardunculus var. scolymus, assembly GCF_001531365.2. Taxonomy (NCBI): domain Eukaryota; kingdom Viridiplantae; phylum Streptophyta; class Magnoliopsida; order Asterales; family Asteraceae; genus Cynara; species Cynara cardunculus. The sequence continues at coordinate 33,228,035 of NC_037539.1, forward strand.
ATAAGTTTGCATTGTAGAAGCACTTGGAGCCTTTTCATCATGGCGATGAGGAGGTCAGGAACATCTGATTTCTTCTTGACAAATTCAACCCATGTGTATCTTGAAACTTCATCAACAAGTACAAGGATGTACTTCTTTCCCGAGAGGCTTTGTATGGATATTGGTCCACAGAGGTCGATATAAATCATGTCCAAGGGCTTGGAGCAGGAGGTTTTTGACTTGGTTATGTGAGAAGCCCGTTTTAGCTTCCCCATCTCATAGGCTGATCAAAGGTGGTCTTTTTCGAAATTTAGATCAGGAATCCCCTTGCCCAGCTTTTGTTTGGCTAACTTCTTCAGGACATCAAAGTTTAGATGTGAGAATTTTTGATGCCATAGCCAATTTTCATCATTCCTATAGGAGACAAGGCAGAGAGTGTCTTGACCCACAAAAGATTGAAAATCCAGAAGATAGAGATTTCCTTCTCTCTTTGCCTTGATGATGTTTTGGCCGGGCTTTGTTTCGATGATGTAGAAACCTTTGCGAAATCTAACTTCAAGACCCTTGTCGCAGAAATGGCTTATGCTTAGTAAATTATGCTTCAAGCCTTCAACATAAGCCACTTTAGCGATTCAAATGTTTCCTTTGATCAGGGTGCCATATCCCTTGATGGTCCCCTTGCTGTTGTGTCCAAAAGTAACAGAGCCTCCAGATTTTTCGATGAAGGAGGGCAACTGACTTTTATCACCAATCATGTGCCTGGAGTAACCTGAATCCATATACCATGGTTGCACATGTTGGTCCTACAAGACATATTAAGGGGTTTTAGGTAACCATTTCATAATGGGTCCTCGTTTGTTATTCGGGGGTTTGACATCCTCCTTTTCATCAGCCCTCTTGGATTTGGGCTGATTTCCATTGCCCTTAGCCTTTGCAGGCTCGAGCTTGTTTCCTTTGCCCTTGGCCTTTGCAGGCTTGGGCTTTTTCATATTTTCATGGGGCTTAACATTTTTATATTGATAAACATGCTCATAAAATAAGCAACGATGGTTTAACATATGATTCCTCAGGTTTTGCAAAAGAGTTAAACACTGATAGTTAAGAGTTTTTGGACAAGAGTGTTTAATAGATTTCTTTTTATTTGAAGAAAAAGAAGTAAAACTAGAAGGTGAAGATTATGTCCTAGCATTGGTTGTTTTTACAAACTTCTTATCTAGTGCAGACTTTTTATTCGTGGGGGCATGCATAAGTTTTACTCCTTTCCTGAGGAGATGATTCTTCCCTTTAGCTGAAGGAGAAAAAAAATGCAGGTTAGAATTTTTAGAAGCAGTCCACTTCTATTTTTCTTCGCGAGTAAACTTTATAAATCTAGATTGAAGGTTCGGGTCTTGTGGAGTTTCTTTGGCAAACTTAACAATTTTTAGCTTTCCTTTTTCTTTGTCTGAAGAATTCTTAGCTTCTAGAAGTTCAGATTTCATTGGGAGCTTCAAAATTTGTGGTTTCTTATCTTCAATGATCTCTGGTGATTCACAGATTATTTTTTTCTTCAGAGTCAGAATCAAAAAAGCCTTTTGCAGATATCTCAAAATCAAAATTTTCTTGAACGTTCTTGGAAGAGAGGGGTTATGAGGTTGAAGGTTCAGAAGAATCTTTTGGGAGTTCCATCGCTTCTGATTTCTCAGATGAATTTTCAACTTGAATTATTCATCGATCCTTCAGATGATGGTTCCTTACTAAGAATTTATGTTCCATCGGCAACACTTGCTGATGAACTTGTGGGATTGATAATCAGAGGCATCATCTTTTTCACCAGAGTTCTTACTTGTGTTGCACTCATAAACCACATTTTCAAAATTTTATCTCAAGAAAATGGTTTTTCCATCGACTTTTACCCTTTTGAAATTAGCTTTAGGTTTTGGATAAAAGTCGAGTTTTTGAATACATCCAAGTTTAAAAGTGGTCTCAAGGGTGGATTTCTTGTTCTCGGTGAAAGAGTCAGATCATTGAATCCGATTCCTTGGTAATCTTTTTGTCCATTTAATTTTTCATAAACATCTTGGGCATTTTGTATTTCTTCATCAAAAGTTCATTGGTTTGAAGCTTATGATGAAGAATCTCCCTTTCCTTTTGGAAGCAATCTTTAAGAGCCACTAAATTTAGTCGTTCTACCTCAGATTCTTTCAAGGCTTTTACCTTATTCTCTAAATCTTTAGAGATTCTCTTGTTCAAATCCATCATTTTTTCTTCTTCTGATTTTTCAGGGATGCAATGCGAGTTTTTTCTTTAACTAGTCCAGTCTTTTCTTCAGTAAGAAGATCAGTCTTTTTTGTAGAAACTAACTTCTTTTTCAGCTTTTAGTCTGTTAGATTTTTCAAAGTTTAATTTTTCTTTTAGTTTAAGAAACTCTTATGATAGTTTAATGACCCTTAACTCTAACTCTGATGGAGCAGAGTTGGTTTCATCGAGGGAAGAATCACATACCTGGTCATCGGAGTCGGAAGTGGATTCTGCATTGGACTTGGCCATAAGGCATATGAGTTCCTTGTCTTCTTCATCAGATGAAGAATCGGACACCTTGTTTTCTTTTTCAGCCATCAAGTTTCGCTCTTTAGGATTGTACTTGTATTTATTCTTGTATTAGTCTGCATCCTTGACCAGTCGTCCTTTGCACTCCTTAGAAAAATGGCCCACCTTCCCGCATCGGTAGCAACAAAGGCCATCTTTCCTTCCGTCTCCTCCTTCTCTTTTGTCTTATCTCCTTTCTTCTATGTTTTCTCTTCCTTCTGTTCTTTCATCCCTCTGATGAAATTTCTCAAACTTTTGTTCATAGGATGGTTGATATCTTTCTCTCTTGGAGTCTCTTCTGCTATCTCTTTCATAGGGCTTCTTGACGAACTTTTTCTAGAACTGCTTGGTTATCAAGGCCAGAGATTTGGCAAATGCCTTGAGATCATTATCAGAGTCAGATACTTCTTCTTCAGATTCTGACTCAACGATCAATGCCTTTTTGCTCTTTTTCTTATGATCTTTGGAAGAGCTCCTTGTAACCTCTTTCTCTTCTGCAGCAAGGGCGAGCGGTCAATCGATGGACACCTTTCTCTTCAAAATATCTTTTTCTTGAGTAGTAAGAGTTCCATTGACATCATGAAGTGACCAACTGTCTAAGTCCTGATTTGCTTGGAGGGACATCGACAGTTGAGTCCACTCATCACTGAGACTTTTGAGGAAAAGGACGTTATTTTTCTCTTTGGTCCTAGCAATGTCATTTCTGCGGCATTGATTAATCAATATGTTGAAACGATCATATGTCTTTTGTAACGGTTCATCGGGCAATGCCTTGAAATTTGTGTATTTATTCAAGCATTGTGCCCTACGGTTCTTCTTGGTCTTAGCGCCTCCCTCCAGTTGACTAGCCAAATCATCCCATACATCTTTTGCTGTTGTACAAGCATCGAGATATTGGAATATGTCGTTTGGAATGGCCATGATAATCATTCTCTTAGCCTTCCTGTCTGCCTCTACCCTTTCTATGTCATCTTCATCCTAGTTGCTCTCATTCTTTACCATGTAATAAGCAGCAACTTCAGCAGCGGTAGTCGTTCTAGGAACTCTTGGAACAAGAGTTTGAGGAACATATGAGCCTTCCATAACAGACCTGAGGAGATTTCTGTCCATCCCCTCCAGGAAGTTCTCCATGCGAAGCCTCCATTGTGGATACTCTTCATGTTGAAGAGTTGGAGGTTTGTTGAGGGAACCAACACTATAGGCAGAATTCCAGTTGGCCATTAAAACGATTTGGAAGAGAAGAAGACGAAATTATGAATGGAGAAAATTGAGATTTTTGAATATTCAGATTCAAATTGATTGTTTTGATTGGAAAATCAATCAATCTGCTCTGATACCAATTGTTGATCCCAGATCTCTCAATAACACTAAGATTTATGTTATGAATAACCTAAATCTATCATGTGTTTGAATAATAGTGAAGAACAACTTAAGAATATTCAAGAGAATAATTAAGCTTCAAATGATTTCACTATTATTGCTTTTGACGAGAAGGAACGAAAATGATTACAAGGAATGTAGTAATCTAATTTAAGAGATAACTATCTAGGAAAAAGATATTTATAAGATATTAAAGGAAAAGATATCAATCTAGAAATATGGAAATAATCTCGATCTATTTGGAGCAATATAAATCCAACTGTCGATTAGTCATCTCCAGCTGTCTTCTAAGTGGCGTGTTCAACCATGAGTCTTTATGAGTCTTCTTGCTTAGATATCTCTGGTTGAACAAGTGTTGAATACTCTAAGTGTTGATGACCAGAGGGGTGATGGAGATGCATTTTCATCGCACTTATGGATCCTTCATCGCATCACTGGTTGGCCTGGACACTTAGGATTTCTTCATGCTTTTCTTCCATCGGCCCTCTGCACTTCCATACTTGTATATTTTTCATTACTTTTACAATAAGAATGATGGGGTTTAACAAGTATCTAGATGTTTTAATTGTGGTAAACCTGAACATTTTGCAAGAGAATGCATACTTAAGAAAAATAAGAATTCAGACTATTACCCTAGGAAAATGTGGATGGCCAAGAAAAAGAAATGGAGCCAGAGATCAATGGCTGAGGATGAGAAGTGGTTAGAATTGTCATCGTCTGATGAGGAGACTGTGTAACACCCCATACCACATATTGCACGTAACATATACTTCATTCATAAGAAATACATGTTTATACACCACATAGGTCCCTTAGTACAAGAATCTACCATACCGAATACATGGCCCAAAAATTCCAAATACATTTCTTGTACTACTTATCGTTCATCTAACAAAACTATACACATTATAGACAAATCTTCATGCAGATATGTATAAAGGAAAATATTACATTTTCCCCTTCCCTTTACCGTCTGCACTTCCTGCAATACATATTTAAAATCACAAAATGAGGGTTAGACCGAAAGGTCTAGTGAGTTCCCTTTTTATGTTATTGCAGAGTGAGAATCACCAAAACTTTATTTAAAACAACTTTTCATATATATATATATATATATAACAATATATGAACAAGTAAAACATAATACCAATACCTTTCCAATTCCCAAGCCAAACTCTCAGCTTTCAAATAACACATCAAAACCCAAATGGGTTTAACTAATTAGGTTCCTCATAATGCCACTTTTAAACCTTTTCAATTAAAACAAGGTTTATTCAAAGTTTCAGGACAAAAGCTGTTATCCCCTTTTCAATAACATCCAGACTATGATTTCCGATAAGAACTCTGATTCTAAATCTCTAAATCACAAAGAAACAAAAATTCCAAATCACAGTAATATTAAAGGATATAATAGTAAGAGTTATATTACATATCACACATACAAATGCCACCCCTATATCCAAAGGTACACCTCTCCTTCATATGCCACTCTTATCCCATGTTACACCTCTTCTTGATATGCCACCCTTATTTCATCATCAAATCATTTTATAAAAATATTTCCAATTAGAACAGACCGCAGTCGAAATGTCCTAATGAAACATCATCAGTTCAAAACCATCTTTATCAAAATTTCTCATTCTTTATCATAATCAAAAGAATGATAGTAATTTATTTTGAACTTAACATTTTAATCAAAAATGCAAAACCGGTAAGCTTAACAAGCTTTGGTCAGTTAAGACTTGTCTGATATAACAATCCGGACGATATGTTCTCTTGTCCGATTTTCATATCCGGGCAACTCAATTCTTCTTGTCCGATTTACAAATCCGGACATTACAAGTCTTCTTGTCCGATTTACATGTCCGGACAACAACAAACCCGAACAAGCTTTGTCCGGTTTACATATCCACATTTTTCTACACTTTTTCAAATCCAATCTTCATTCAAACGGATTACATAGTATCTCTCAAAGCCTTGTCCGGTTTATGAATAAATCGGACAACATGTCAAGCGGATTATATCTAATCCGAACATCCATTGAGCGATTTATACTAAACCGGATATCCCTTGATCGTATTCCTACTTCTCCATTTAAAACCTTTTATCCGATTTACAAAGATAGAATTTTCTCAACATATTAATCCGATCAATACTATGATTGATTTCCTCCAAATCGGATGATACTATGTCCGATTTATACCCAATCCGGTCAAACCCTTGTCCGGTTTACGTGTATCCGGACAAACACTTGTCCGATTTAAATCTAAACCGGGTGATATGTTTATAACACAATCAGTTATACAATTCAAGGAGATTTAAAAACATTTAACCACTCACCTTTGATTTTTAGCAAAATGCAACCAACTTTAAATCTACTTCTTGACCCCAATAAAAAATAATCCAGACAGCTTCTTAGTCAATTCACTCTCAAATCTCAAAATAGCCAAAAATAAAATAAAGGGTAACCTCTCACTCTTTATATACTCTTTCTAAAAAGAGTATGGCGGCTAAAGCAGCCTTCATATGCATACACATACCTACAACTGCATACAATCACATACATACATGCATAATCATGCATATAAATAACCATGCATACTCACATTTATGCATAAAAATACCCATACTCGCATGATCAAGTATATCAATTTATTATGTTGTCATATAAACACATAACAAATAATCACGTATTAGTTACCTCGGGTGATAACCAAGACCCGATTATCACATTATCCACCCCTCAAAAGAATTCCGTCCCGGAATTCCTTTAATCAAAGAGCCACGGATATTTTGTTCTCATTCTCGATTCTAATTCCCAAGTTGTCTCTGACCCCTTATGATACTACCACTGTACTTTAACCAGTTTGATCTCTTTGTTTCTCAACACCCTGATCTTTTGGTCAATCATAGCTTCTGGTGTCTCTACAAAGTTCAGCTTACTGTCTAGTTTAACTTCTGGAAGTGGTACAGCTAAATTCAGATCAACTAAACACTTTCGTAAGTTGGACACATGAAAAGTGTTGTGGAGCAGACTAATCTCTTCTAGTAGCTCTAACTGATATGCCACTGGCCCAATTCGTTTACATATTCTGAACGGCCCAACATACCTCGGACTGAGCTTACCTTTCTTTCCGAATCTGATAACACCTTTCCATGGAGAAACTTTCAACATTACAAGATCACCCACACAAAACTCAATCAGCTTTCGACGATTATCGGCATAGCTTTTCTGGCGGTCTTGTGCTGTCTTGACTCTTTCACAAATCTATTCAATATTTTCTGAAGTTTCTTGAACAATCTACGGACCCATCAACTGCCTTTCTCCTACTTCGTTCCAACACAACAGCGTTCGATATTTACGTCCATACAATACTTCATATGGTGCCGCTTGGATGCTGGAATGGTAACTATTATTATAAACAAACTCTATTAGTGGCAAATGATCTTCCCATGATCCCCTGAAGTCAATAATACAACTTCTCAACATGTGTTCGAGAGTCTGGATGGTTCTTTGACTTTGCCCGTCAGTTTGCGGATGATAGGCTGTACTTAATCGGATTTCAGACCCAGAGCTTTATGTAAACTTCCCCAAAACCTTGAGATGAAGCGACTATCTCGGTTAGAGATAATAGATAGTGGAACACTGTGCCTGATTACAATTTCCTTGATATAAATCTGTGCCAACTTTTCTAAAGAGTATCCCTCTTTTATAGGTAGAAAATGCGCAAATTTAGATAAACGATCAACAATTACCCAGATTGCGTCATACCCTTTTGGAGTTTGAGGTAATTTCATGACAAAATCCATTGTAATGTGATCCCACTTCCATACAGGAATCTCCAAAGATTGAAGACTTCCATATGGCTTCCGATGCTCAATCTTAACCTGTTCCACATATTTGGCTATATCTTTCTTCAATTTGGGCCACCAATAAAAAGGTTTTAAATCCCTATACATCTTATTGGTACCTGGATGAATAGAGTAATGGGACTTATGGCTTTCATTCAAAATAACTTTCTAGATATCCCCAAAATACGGTATCCATATTCGCCCTTGAAAGCACATAATTCCTTCATTATTCGGTTCCAACATCGAAATCATCTTACCCAACCTTTCTGACTTGATAAGATCTTCTTTCATGGCTAATTTCTGACATCTGAAAATTTCTTTATGAGTATCAGGAACTATATTTATTCTCATCGCCACGATTTTAATAGTCTCACTCTTTTCTTTTCTACTCAAAGCGTCAGCTACCACATTGGCTTTCCCTGGGTGGTAGAGGATTTCACAATCATAATCATTAACAAGCTCAATCCACTGACGCTGTCGTATATTTAGTTCTTTCTAGATGAATAGATGTTGTAGACTTTTATGATCAGTATAAATCTGGCACTTTGTTTCCAGAAGATAATACCTCTAAATTTTTAAAGCAAACACTACTGCTGCCAATTCCATATCATGAGTTGGATACTGCTTCTCATGATCCTTCAATTGCATTGACGCATAAGAAATCACCTTTTTTTTTGCATCAGAACACATCCCAATCCTAGTTTCGAAGCATTGCTATATACTACAAAATCTTCTGGTCCATCTGGCAAGGTCAACACCGAGGCACTGCAAAGATGATCTTTCAACAGTTGGAAGGCTTTTTGTTGTTCTTCCTCCCATTGAAATTTAACGTTCTTCCAAGTCAATTTGGTCAATGGCACAACTATTTTAGAAAAGTCCTGAATGAATTTATGATAATAGCCTGCCAATCCCAAAAAGCTTCGGATTTCAGAAGGAGTCTTTGGGATCTCCCACTTTTCAACTGCTTCTATTTTTGTTGGATCTACCTTCACCCCTACTTCTGATATGATATGACCCAAGAACTGAACTTCCCTTAACCATAATTCACACTTGGACAGCTTTGCGTACAACTTTTCTCTTTTCAGAAGTTCCAGTATCAGGCGAAGATGTTCTACGTGCCCCTCTTCGGTCTTAAAGTATATAAGAATATCATCAATAAATACAATAACGAATTTATCAAGATATTTCTTACATACCCTATTCATTAAATCCATAAAGGTTGCGGGCGCATTAGTTAAGCCAAACAACATAACTAAAAATTCGAGATGCCCATACCTAGTTTAAAAAGCTGTTGTAGCGATGTCTTCCTCCTTGACCTTAAGCTGATGATACCCTGATCTTAAGTCAGTCTTTGAGAAATAACTTGCCCCCACCAGTTGATCAAACAAATCATCAATCCTTGGAAAAGGATACTTAATCTTGATTGTCAACTTGTTCAATTCCCGATAATCTATACACATCGTATAGATCCATCTTTCTTCTTAACAAATAGGACCGGAGCACCCCAGGGTGAAGTGTTGGGTCGAATGAATCCTTTTTCATGTAGATCCTTTTACTGAGTAACCAGTTCTTTCAATTTTGAAGGAGCCAACCGATACGGCGCCTTGACTACTGGTGATGCCCCAGGTAAAAGATCAATTCTGAACTCGATAACCCTATCTGGTGGCAAACCAGAAAAATCTTCTGGAAAGACTTCTGAGTATTCATTAACAATTGGAATCAATTCTTGCTTTCCTTTCTCTTTCTTCGCAGCAATAACATATGCCAAACATCCCTGACACTTCTTCCGGATACACTTTCGGGCATTTAATATAGACAAAAGGCTAGTACGATGATTCTAATGATCACCATAAATAACAACTGTCCCCCTGACTGGAAAAATGATTCTGATCATTTTCTTATTACAGAGAATACTGGCCTGATGCTTTGCCAACCAATCCATACCCACTATTACATCAAATTCTTTCATCGACATTGGGAACAACCAAATTGGTAGCTCACACCTCTCAATGACAATAACACAGTTATTAAATACACTAGTAATAGATTCCTGACTATTAGCAGTATCAACTACTAATTTGTCATCAAGTAACACATATTTCAAACATGAAATTTGAGCAAACGATGGTGATATAAACGAAAAGTTTGCACCGGAATCAAACAAGATTTTAGCATGTATAGAATTCAGAAGAAAGGTACTTGTTACTACATCTGGCCCAGCCTCTGCCTCATTCTTTGTCATCTGGAAGAACCGTCCCCGTGCCCCTCCTTGCCCTCCTCTGGATATTGTAGGTCTTCCCCGAGCACCCGATACATTATTCCCCATAGTCAACTGTGGAGTTCTCAACAATGGACAGTTAGGCCGAATATGATCTGGGGAATTACAATTAAAGCATCTTCTATTGGCTGGGCAGCTTCTTGACAAATGACCTGCCTCGCCACATTTATAACATTTTCTTGGATCCATCTTACAGTCCCCTTGATGAACCTATCGGCATTATGTACAGACTTTCTCACCGACCTTCTGTTCAGTCCTATTATCATATTTCACTGCTTTTGGCCATCAAAAGTTAGATGAAGTCCCTTCCCATCTTATTTTCTCAACATTCTTACCCTCTGTTTGCCGATTCTTATTCCGTTGTCACTTTCGTTGCATCCACAATTAGTGAAAAGGTATTGGGGTTCATAGCAATTACAAATTCACAGATTGAAGGTTATAACCCCCAAATATACCTCTCCACTTTCCTAGATTCTAACGAATGTAGTTCAGCAAACCGAGAATATTCAATAAACTTCTCAATATACTCTCGAACCGTTCCGTTACCTTGTTCTAATTTCAGGAAATCTTCCTCCATTTGTCTTATCGCTGTCTTGGGACAAAACTGATCTTTGAATCGGTTCACAAATTCCTCCCAAGATAGTGTTTGTAAAACATCTGTCCTAGCTAAAGACTCCACTTCCCACCAAAACAGAGCATTGGACTTCAATACTAATACAGTGAATCGAACTTTATCTGCTTCTGGACATTGAATGATATTAAACACAGATTCGATTTCTTTAATCCAGCACATAACCTTCACTGGATCTCTCTCCCCAGAGAAGGTTGGCGGTTTACAAGTCAGGAACATTTTGATGTCTCCTTCCTTGTTATGAACAACCGGAATAGAGGGATGTACTTCCACTCTTTTCGTTTCCACCCTTGCCAATATTCCCATAATAGACGTCAAGGTTTCCCTTAACTTCCCCATTTTCTCAGCCAACATATCTCTGGTTATGTATTCTGGGTGTGGCACTGATCCCTCCTGAACATTTCCAGAATGGGATTCTTCATGCTCAGAATGTGTTTTAGCCCGACCCCTTCCCTGTGTCTGGCTTCTCCCTCTGCCTCTTCCCCTTGGTCGTCCCCGACCTCTATTTCCAGAAGTACTTGTTGGAAGATTTATGGGTGATTCTGTAACATCCCATTCTAAAAGGTTAGATAAATATTTAGTTGTTTAAAAGTTTGAAGTACAATTGTTTTATAGTATTAATCTAGGGGGTTATAATGTCCATCCCTTAATTTAGAATTATTATAAACAAGGGTTTTGATTTAATTACTATTTTAAGTGGATTATTTTATTCAAAGGAGAGGTGGTAGATTCTTTTGGCATGCCCAGAAAGTATCTTGTTTCTATAAACAAGACTGCCATCATTTATATTGATGCCAGACCACCACACTGCCACTATTAACTCATCCTCTTTCTTGGAGGTTTCATTCCATTTTTTTTTATTTTCAATCTCTCTGCTCCCAATTTCATTCTTGGAATTAACAACCGAGAAATCAATCAAACGGATTATGTTTTCGAGGTAAATTCAGCAGAGTATCATCTCTTTCACCGACTCCCGCCGGTGTGTATTGCATAGATATATGATTATTTGTTTGTCTATTAAGATTAAGTTTATATCTCAAGAACCAAAGGGTTCGGACTGTAATTCGCTTCTTCGGAAAACGGTCCCAAATTTCTCGACTTTAAATAGCCCATCCTAACCCTAATCTTGAGTTAATGGGTGTTTCTATTGAATCGGATTCATCACTTGTTTCAAATTCATATTGAGGATCATTGGTTTTTGCAGTTGTCCATTTTAGACTCAAATAAGAGTTTTGCTTCTTTTAAACCCATGTATGAGAAGGTTCAAAGTCCATTTTTTTTAGTGGTTCTTGCCGGTATGTATATTAAGATAAGTAAGTTGTCTAAATCTTTTGTTAGGATGTTTGTATTGATGTGAGAACCGTGCGTGTGGATTGTTTAGGTAGCACGGTCGATAAACAAGTTGGGCACCGGCGGGATCTCAACTAAATAGGCTAAGGTGAGTTTCAAGTACATTTTAATGAGGTGCACGTCACACGTAATTATCTTTACATAATTTATTTTGTTTGATGTATTTTAATGATTAAAGTAGAAAATGCATGATTTTAAATGATGTTATGAAATGAAGGTATTGGTGTTTATACAAAGTGAATTTATACATATTAAGAATGCATTGTGATTTATATATTTACTCACTGAAATGAGAATGGTAGATCCGGATCTGGCGACTTAGGGTCACCCCCTTTGTTGCGTTTGTATTGGGATCACTCCCTTTACAGTAAATGGGTTGCTCCTATTGGTAATGTATTGGAGTACCGTGCATGGATATATATGCGCCAGGTACTCGGCTAATAGGTATAGTGTCAGGTGGACACATTGCGCAATGGTGATTATACCGAAATTAGCCTAATGGATAAGTGGACTGCTGAGTAGTGCTCCTCCACTGATTCCGGTTGTTATGGGTCACCCCCATACTGTGTGGTATTCATAGAACTTTGTAAATATTGATWGRCTSCTTDCTTATAATGATTTGGTTGAACTTAACATTTAATTGACACATCACATCAAGCATATGTAAGTTATGCATTTTTGTTTGATAGTATAAATTACTTGAAATTTTGTATTGTGAAAACTCTTGAATTCACCAGGCATGTAGCCTGATTTGTTTTGTTTGTCGACGTGCATCTCAGGAACTGGTTCAAGTGATTGTGCTAGCAACATTCTTGGTTATTATATGGCTAGCAGGTAAGTTCATAGGATGATGCAATGCTTGGGACTTTTGGAAGCTTAATCTAGTTTGGGAAATGTATTTTTGGAATAATATGAAAGTTTTATACCTTGTAAATAGTCGTCTCTATAAAGACTAGTTAGTAATCAAAGCTTT
>NC_037539.1:33242173-33246508 GCF_001531365.2 Cynara cardunculus var. scolymus
TGTCCAAGCTGTTACAGAAACCATTCAGGAAAATGTTCTAATTTTCCAGTAAAATGTTACAAGTGTGGAAGCTCGGGCACATTAGTAAAAATTGTGACAGCAACTCAAACCGATGTTATGAGTGTGGATCTGAGGGACATATTCGTCGTGACTGTCCAAAGCTCAGGGATTCTGGAAAGGGGACATCGAAAGCAAATCAGCCAAAGAAAGATTTGAGGGTTCCGGGTAGAGCATATCAGATGACTGTAAAGGAAGCTCGTGATGCAGATGATGTAGTCACCGGTACGTTCTTAGTCAATTCCATACCTGCATGTGTACTATTTGATTCAGGAGCCAATCGTTCTTTTGTTTCTGTSACATTTTGTGATCGATTTGGCATATCAACTAGTTTGCTATCACATGCATTAGTGGTAGAGACAGCTAATGGGGGGCAAGTGTTAATACATGAGGTTTATGATGGATGCAYGATTGAAATTGAGGGTATCTTGTTCCCAGTTAGCTTATTACCTTTGTCAATCGGGGGATTTGACGTTGTGATAGGAATGGACTGGTTAGTTAAACATGGAGTCRATATTTTATGTTCAAAGAAGATGCTTTCAATTTTGAGACCTAATGGGGAGACACTATTAGTTTATCAGGATAGGTGAAAGGGTGATATAGGGATCATTTCAGTGGTGAAAGCACGAAAATGCCTTATTAAAGGTTGTTCTTCATTTTTGGCATACGTTGTGGATGCCAAAGTGGAAAAGAAGAAGATTGAAGATGTTCGAGTAGTGTGTGATTACCCTGATGTGTTTCCCGAAGAGTTGTCTGGTTTACCGCCAGATCGTCAGGTTGAGTTTCGTATAGACCTCATTCCTGGTGCAGCGCCAATCGTTCGTTCTCCATATCGGCTAGCACCTTCAGAAATGAAAGAAATGATGACTCAACTGCAGGAATTGCTCGACAAAGGTTTCATCCGACCAAGTTCTTTACCATGGGGTGCTCCAGTATTGTTTGTAAAGAAGAAAGATGGCACATTAAGGATGTGCATCGACTACCGCGAGCTGAACAAAGTGACTATAAAGAATAAATACCCTCTTCCTCGCATTGATGATTTGTTTGATCAACTCCAAGGTGCTAGTTATTTCTCCAAGATTGATCTTCGATCAGGTTATCATCAATTGAAAGTACGGCAGGAAGATGTTTCCAAAACTGCATTCAGGACCAGGTATGGTCATTATGAATTCTTAGTTATGCCATTTGGTTTGACGAATGCTCCAGCTGCTTTTATGGATTTGATGAACCGATTCTGTCGCCCTTTCTTAGACAAATCAATTATAGTATTCATAGATGATATCCTTATTTACTCCAAGAATGAGGAAGAGCATGAAAGACACCTGCAGRAAGTTTTGGAGTTACTGAGACGAGAGAAACTTTATGCAAAGTTCTCTAAGTGTGATTTTTGGCTAAAAGAAGTACAGTTTCTTGGTCACGTAATTTGCAGTAATGGTGTGAAAGTCGACCCATCCAAAGTAGAAGCAATAATGAGTTGGGAGGCTCCGAAGAATCCTACATAGATAAGAAGTTTTCTGGGATTAGCGGGTTATTACCGCAGATTCATACAAGATTTCTCAAAGATTGCTTCACCCTTGACTGCTTTGACTAGAAAGAATGTGAAATTTCTATGGACTGAAAAACAAACAAATGCCTTTGAAATATTGAAGAAGAGATTATGTGAAGCACCTGTATTGGCTTTGCCAGAAGGATCTGATGATTTCGTTGTATACAGTGATGCATCTGGAWTTGGTTTAGGTTGTGTTTTAATGCAAAGAGGCAAGGTAATTACTTATGCTTCTAGACAACTTAAGGATCATGAGAAGAATTACCCAATACATGACTTGGAGTTAGCTGCAGTTGTCTTTACACTAAAGTTATGGCGACACTACTTGTATGGTACACAATGTATTATTTTTACTGATCATAAAAGTTTGAAATACGTTTTCGATCAGAAGGAGCTAAACATGAGGCAAAGGCGTTGGTTGAAGTTAATCAAAGACTATGATTGTGAAATCAGATATCACCCAGGAAAAGCTAATGTAGTTGCAGATGCTTTGAGCCGTAAAGAACGAAGTGGTGATGTATTGGTTAAGTTCAACAAAATTGAAGTTATGTCAAGTTTGATTGAAAGAGTTAAAAAGGCTCAAAAGGAATCTTTATCAGAGGAAAACCTAAAAGGTGAAGGCATGGTGAAACAACAATCTCTACTTGAAGAAGACAGTCGTGGTCTAAAATTATTTCGAGGTAGAATTTGGGTGCCAAAGATTGGAGGTAACCGAGAGCTGTTACTAGAGGAGACACATAAATCAAAATACTCTATTCATCCAGGAAGCACTAAAATGTACCGRGATTTGAAGTTGCACTACTGGTGGCCTATCATGAAACTCGATATAGCAAAGTATGTTGAGAAATGTGTGACATGTTTACAAGTGAAAGCCGAACATCAACGACCATACGGAAGTTTACAACCATTGGATATAMCAGAGTGGAAATGGGATCATGTTACTATGGATTTCATAGTTGGATTGCCCAAGACGTTGACGGGTCACAATGTGATATGGGTAGTTGTAGACAGACTGACAAAAAGTGCACACTTCTTACCGATGAAGGAAACATGGTCAATGGATAGATTGGCTAAGTTGTATATTGATGAGATTATCTCGAGGCATGGAGTACCCTTATCCATCRTATCAGATAGAGATAGTCGATTTACCTCCAAATTTTGGGAGGGATTGCAGCGAGAGTTGGGGACAAGAGTGAATTTGAGTACCGCCTACCATCCTCAKACCGACGGACAAAGTGAGAGGACGATCCAAACTCTCGAAGATATGCTTCGTTCTTATGTATTTGACTTTGGTGGGAATTGGGATACACGCTTGCCTTTGGTAGAATTTGCATACAACAACAGCTACCACTCTAGCATTGGTATGGCACCCTTTGAAGCACTGTATGGGCGGAAATGTAAAACACCCGTTTGTTGGTTAGAAGCCGGAGATAAACATTTTGCAGTTCCTGAGATTGTACAACAGACTGCAGACAAAGTTAAAGTGATTCGRGAACGCCTTAAAGCCGCACAAGATCGACAAAAGAGTTATGCAGATCAGAAGAGGCGACCTAAAGAGTTTCAAGTGGGAGAAAGAGTTATGCTTAAAGTATCACCGTGGAGGGGAGTGATCAGATTCGGGAAGCATGGAAAACTCAGTCATCGTTTCCTTGGACCATTCACAGTGTTGGAAAGGATTGGAACTCAAGCCTATCGTCTAGACTTACCATCAGAGTTACAAGGAATTCATAACACATTCCATGTATGTTACCTATGGAAGTGTTTGGCGGAAGAAGAAAACGTAATTCCATTATCCGAAATTCAAATAGATGACAAAATGTATTATGTTGAAGAACCAAAGGCGATACTAGAACGAAAGACAAAGAAATTACGCAGAAAGGAGATCAGGTTGGTTAAAGTACAATGGAAGCATCGTCGGGGTGCAAATGTCACATGGGAACCAGAAGACGAAATGAGAACACGCTACCCACATTTGTTTCTTGAGATTTAGATTTCGGGGACAAAATCTCTTTTTACAGGGGAGAATTGTAACATCTCATTCTAAAAGGTTAGATA
This sequence comes from Cynara cardunculus var. scolymus, assembly GCF_001531365.2. Classification (NCBI taxonomy): domain Eukaryota; kingdom Viridiplantae; phylum Streptophyta; class Magnoliopsida; order Asterales; family Asteraceae; genus Cynara; species Cynara cardunculus. Next base: position 33,245,832 of record NC_037539.1, read on the forward strand.
AATATTTAGTTGTTTAAAAGTTTAAAGTATAATTGTTTTATAGTATTAATCTAGGGGGTTATAATGTCCATCCCTTAATTTAGAATTATTATAAATAAGGGTTTTGATTTAATCACTATTTTAAGTGGATTATTTTATTCAAAGGAGAGGTGGTAGATTCTTTTGGCATGCCTAGAAAGTATCTTGTTTCTATAAACAAGACTGCTATCATTTATATTGATGCCAGACCACCACACTGCCACCATTAACTCATCCTCTTTCTTGGAGGTTTAATTCCATTTTTTTTAGTTTCAATCTCTCTGCTCCCAATTTCATTCTTGGAATTAACAACCGAGAAATCAATCAAACGGATTATGTTTTTGAGCTAAATTCAGCAGAGTATCATCTCTTTCACTGACTCCCGCCGGTGTGTATTGCATAGGTATATGAATATTTGTTTGTCTATTAAGATTAAGTTTATATCTCAAGAACCAAAGGGTTCGGACTGTAATTCGCTTCTTCGGAAAACGATCCCAAATTTCTTGACTTTAAATAGCCCATCCTAACCCTAATCTTGAGTTAATGGGTGTTTCTATTGAATCAGATTCATCACTTGTTTCAAATTCATATTGAGGATCATTGGTTTTTGCAGTTGTCCATTTTAGACTCAAATAAGAGTTTTGCTTCTTTTAAACCCA
>NC_037539.1:33247343-33255058 GCF_001531365.2 Cynara cardunculus var. scolymus
GGCTAGCAGGTAAGTTCATAGGATGATGCAATGCTTGGGACTTTTGGAAGCTTAATCTAGTTTGGGAAATGTATTTTTGGAATAATATGAAAGTTTTATACCTTGTAAATAGTCGTCTCTATAAAGACTAGTTAGTAATCAAAGCTTTGGTATGGTCGGTTATTTTGCAATCACTACTTTTGCAAATGTTTACAGGTAAAAAAAATGGCAAAACACGACTTTTCCTACGGGTCATGCCGAATTTTTGCCAGAAATTCTTTTTAAATCTAAGTATAGGGTGTCACAGATTCCTCTCTTTCTTCTGACTCACGATGAGATTTGCGTGTTCGGCTAGACATCTGCAGATTTTAGTGTTAATAATCACGTATTCACATTCCCAAATATAATAAAGTATTCAAGTCCAGATATTTACCTGTAAATTCATAATTACACTGACCAGAGGTCAATAAAATTTACCTTACACTCTGTTCTTTTAACTCATCGTATTTATTTACAATGGTGCTAACTATGTCCGGGACCCTTAACATGCAATTAAATAGTTTAAGTCTAGGTTTCATGATGTTGAATACCTAAATCCCTTAAACTCGGGCTCTGATACCACTTTCTGTAGCACCCCATACCACACATAGCACGTATACACATACAAATGCCACCCTTATATCCAAAGGTACACCTCTCATTGATATGTCACCCTTATCCCATGGTACACCTCTCCTTGATATGCCACCCTTATCCCATGTTACACCTCTCTTAGTCTTCTCTTACTGAAAGTCATCTTGATAGAATTCCTTCGAGTTCAGGTTGCAAAGACAAAGGTAAATCTATTGTCACAGCACCTCTTCCTAAGAAGGCTAACAAGTCACATAGATCTAAATCTATTCCTTCAGCTTGTGCCCCTTCTTCTTCCTCAGGGATCAAGATATTTGAATCCTCTCAGAAATCTAAGTCTATGCTTAATCTGAATGTTTCACCTAAGGACTCCAAATCCTCAAAAGTTCTTCCTAAAACAAATGAGAAGGGAATCCTTGGAGCTTGTCCCTCTTCTACTCTGGTACTTCCTGGCCCTAAAGTTACCTTCAGCTATAGGAAGTGTATGCATTGTGGTGAAACTACACATATTGCCAGTAAGTGTCCTTCTGCCGCCAAGGCTGGTCCAATAGCTAAGGGCAAGAAAGTAGCCAAGGGTGAAAAATCTACCAAGGAGAAATCTACAACTAGGGTTGTTAAAACAACTAAGGTGAACAAATCCACTAAAGCCTCCTCTTCAGGCTCAGTGAAGACAACAAATGACACTAAGTCTTCAGTGTCAAGTGTTGTTGTTCCTCCTAACACTGAAGCCTCTTTGTCAGGCTCAATGAAGACACCCACTAACTCTATCTCTTTAGCGTCATAGGTTGTTCCTAATCCCACTGAAGCCTCTTCTTCAGGTTCAGTGAAGCCTTCTACTGACACTGGTTCTTCAGTTTCAATAGATGTTGCCTCTAACATTGTTGGACCCAAATAGAATGGGTACCAAAGAATTTTTAAATTGTTCCCTTGTGCAGGAGGTCAAAGGCATTTGGTATCTCGATAGTGGATGCTCAAGACATATGACTGGAGACAAATCCCTGCTTATCGACTACAAGGATGAAAGAGTCCCTTCCGTAACCTTTGAAGGAAACAGAAAAGAATATACCAAAGGTTCTGGTCTATTAACCAACGGTGCAACCACTTTCAGGTGTGTTGCATATGTTGAAGGACTGAAGCACAACCTATTCAACATCAGTCAACTATGTGATAAAGATTTTACAGTGAAGTTCTCTAAGAATTCATGTTACGTCTGTGACAAGGATGATAAGGTTGCTCTAACCGGTCCCCGTCTAGAGAATGTTTACATCATCAACATTGATTCTTCTTTTATTGAGAATAGTTGTTTTCTTTCTAAAGCTTTGTCAGATATCAACTGGTTGTGGCACAAACGACTTTCTCACCTTAACTTCAAGACACTCAGTGATTTGTCTAGAAATGATCCCGTTACTGGTCTTCCTCAATACACCTTTGCAAATGAATCTCTTTGCTCAGCATGTGAGAAAGGAAAACAAGCGAGAGCTAGCTTCAAGTCCAAGCAAATCTCTTCAGTGACATCTCCACTTCAACTATTGCACATGGATCTCTTTGGTCTAGTGAACATGCAATCTACTGATGGAAAGAAGTATACACTCGTCATTGTTGATGAGTACTCCAGGTACACTTGGGTCTTCTTTCTCAAATCCAAAAGTGAAGCACCTGAAGAAATAATATCGTTCATCGACAAGATAGAAGTAATTAATAATATTAAAGTACAATCTATCAGAAGTGACCATGGAACTGAATTAAAAAATAGTACTATCGTTAACTTCTTTGAGAATAAGGGAATTTCTCACAACTTCTCTTCTGCGAGAACTCCTCAGCAGAATGGGGTCGCTGAAAGGAGAAATCGAACAATCATTGAGGCCGCTTGATCAATGCTCAGCGAATCTCATCTTCCCATTGATTTCTGAGTTGAAGCTGTCAACACCGTTTGTTTCACTCAAAACCGGTCGTTGATCGTTAAGAGGTTCAAGAATACAGCTTACGAACTCTTCCAAAAAAGAAAGCCCTCTCTTAGCTTTCTACATATCTTTGGTGGCACATGTTATATTCTCAACAACCGTGATCAACTGGGAAAGTTCAATCCAAAGCTGATGAAGGAATCTTTGTTGGTTATTCTTTGGTACCCAAAGCCTTTAGAGTATTCAACAAACGCCGACAAACAATAGGAAAAACTATTCATGTTTCCTTTGACAAATTTTAATCAGCTAATTCTAAACCCATCATTAATGATGATGAAGAATTAGAAAACTGGATGTTCTCTCATGTTGGACAACCTGAAGCTTCCTTCAGCAATCCACCAAACGCTGAAGCTCCAGAAGCTGAAGATGATCCACTTATCATTCCTGTTGCAGCTAATCACCAAAACATGTCTTCTTCAGAGATAGTTACAGTGCCCATTAGTTGCGTTCCTCCTTCTACTTCAAATACTGATCAATTAGTGAATGAAATGCTCTCAGCTTCTGAACCTTTATCAGTCGCTAAATCTGAGGCTCCTTTAGCAATTGTCCCTATTGTTGAAGAATCTGCAGATAAAGCCTCATTTTCTGTTCCTGAACATCAATGCTCAGTTGATAATCCTCTACCAGCTCAGCGATGGACAAAAAATCATCAAATTCATCAACTTCTTGGTGATCCAAGTGCAGGTATTCTGACTCGTCGTGGTCTAGGTAATATATGTCTCTTTGTCAACTTCCTTTCTTTAGTTGAACCCAAGAAAATCAATGATTCTATCTTAGACCCTAGCTGGGTCATTGTCATGCAACAGGAGCTCATTGAGTTGGATAAGAACAAAGTCTGGTACCTTGTCCTACGTCCATCTTACAAAACTGTGATAGGCACCAAATGGGTCTATCACAACAAGTTAGATGAAGAAGGTGTGGTAACCCGGAACAAGGCTTGACTTGTTGCTTAGGGTTATAGACAAGAAGAAGGGATCGATTATGATGAAACCTTCGCACCAATAGCTAGACTCGAAGCTATTCGACTCTTTCTAGCCTTTGGTGCCCATAGAGACTTTAAAAACTACCAAATAGACGTAAAGAGCATTTTCCTAAATGAAAAACTCCAAGAGGAAGTTTATGTTGAACAACCTCCAGGGTTTCTTGACCCTATGTATCCAAACCATATCTATCGTTTGGATAAAGCTCTTTACGAGTTAAAACAGGCTCCCCGTGCCTGGAATGATACTCTCTCCTCATTTCTCATCTCTGAGAAATTCGGCCGTGGAAAGATTTGACCAGACCTTATTTTTTAGGAAAGTTAAAGGTCATATCATTCTAGTATAAATATATGTCGATGGTATTATTTTTTGTTCCACTAATTCCTTTTTATGTTTTCGGTTCACTGATCGCATGAAGAAAGAATACCATATGAGTATGATGGGTGAACTAACCTTCTTTTTAGGTCTTTAGATCAAGCAATCAGATAAAGTTATATTTATCAGTCATAGTAAGTATGTCTGTGATATGCTGAAAAAGTTTGATCTCTCTAACAACTCATCTATGAAAACTTCTATGGCTCATCTTCTTTTTCTCTCAACAAGGTTCTCAATGGAAAGCCTATAACCGTAACTATTTATAGAGGAATGATCGGCTCCCTGCTGTATCTTACAGCTAATCGACCAGATATCATGTGTTCTACTTGCTTATGTGCACGATATTAATCTAAACCTAAGGAATCCCATCTGATTGCTGTAAAACGCATTTTCAGATACCTGAAGGGAACTTCTAATTTGGGTCTCTGGTCTCCTAAGGGTTCAGATTTTGACCTAATAGGTTACTCGGATAGTGATTTTGCATGTTGCAAAATTGATAGGAAAAAGCACCACTGGGGCTGTCAGTTTCTAGGTGGAAAGTTGGTGAGCTGGACAAGTAAAAAGCAAAACTCAGTGTCCACATCAACCGCTGAGATTGAATACATTGCCACTGGAAGTTTGTATGCCCAAGTCCTTTGGAAGAAAAACCAGCTCAACGACTACGATATTCAGTTTTCAATGATTCCTATCTATTGTGATAGCACTAGTGCTATTGCTATTGCAAACAACCCTGTTCTTCACTCCATGACCAAACATATTGAGATCCGATATCATTTTATCAGAGATCATGTTATGAACGGTAATATTGAACTTCATTTTGTTCCCACTGATTACCAACTCGCTGACTTTTTCACAAAGCCTCTTGATGAGACAAGATTTAACATCTTGATCAGTGAACTTGGAATGCTAAATGTTGAGGATTAATTTCCTTCAGCTATGCGCATCAATCAGTAAGTGAAATGATTCAGTGTTTTCATTCTATCACTGAACTCATGAGTAAATATATCTCTTCTCTCTAAGGTCTGTATACTCATTTTTCTTCTTTAAAACTTAACACTATCACTGAAGCCTTTCTTCTTCAGTGATCAAAACATTTTAAAAGATGGTTTCAGTGATTCCTTCTATTCGCTGAACATTTTAAATAAGTATACTTATTTTTTCTTAAAAACAAAATGATCACTGAACCTTTCTTCTTTCAGTGATTCAAATTTTTTAAAAGATAGTTTTAATGTTTCTCTTGTCACTGACTCTTTTATGGAAATATATCCTGTGAAGTCCCAAAATCATACAAACATATTATATGATCCTCAAGAATTAAGATGAATAGAATAATAGAAAGAATATCTTCATTAGATTGAGAGAGAGAGAATTACAGCTGAAAATCTTGATTACAATTTGCTAATCACTTCATAATGACAATTACAAGGAAAATACTATTTATACTAGGAAATAGTAAAACTACACTATTACAAAATAAAGCTATTCTAAGGAGAAACTTGAATACAACTTTAACGCTCTAACTCAAACCCAACATTCTCCCCCTTTGGATTCAAGTTTGGACTCTTGTGAATTTCGTCTTCCACAGTCCAAGAATTTTCTCTAGTCTTCTCAAAGCATTCCTATATTGGATCTTTTCCTCGAGCAAATTTATTGCATTGACCAGCAAATATCTTTCCTTGGAGTTCATCCGTTCTGATTCAGCAGCTTTATCGTTCATCACCCTTTTTAAGTTAAGTGCCCTTCTCACTAATTTTATCATGCCATCAGAATATTTATTCAGCTCGCTAAATCTCATGAACTTCTTAACTTGGAGTTGAGCGAATTAGATGACCCCGAACTCTGGACTTTCAAGAACCATATAGACTGGATAGCCTTCAATGTCATCTAGTTCTTGGTTTGGTCTTTTAAGATTGATGATTCATTGGTTGTCTTCAAGGCCCATTTGCACATCAATGACCAGTGCCAGTTTTACATGACAGCGCATAAATCTTTTGATAGCCTCAAGAGCAATCAATTCTCCTTCCTTTCTAAAAATCTTATTTATTGGATGATTGTACATTTCAATATGTATTATCTTATGTATTACAATAAAATGAAGGAGATTTTTCAATGCGAGATCTAAAAACATATCTTTCYGTGGCACCGGTACTAAGTACTCTATGGTTCGCTTCTTTGGCAGGTTTATTGATAGAGATTAATCGTTTTTTCCCGGAGTCGGCGACTCTCCTAGGGTTCCCTTATCGGGGATCCCTGGGGAAGAGGATCAAGTTGGCCCTTGCGAACAGCTTGATGCACTATCTCCCTTCAACCCTTTGAGCGAAATGCGGCAAAAGCGTCATGTTCCTGAGTTCAATAAACATATATTCAAGGTCATCCAAGTATAAGTTCGAAAAGTCTGCTTCGCTGAACCTCCAAATCTGACCATCCTGCCTTGTTACTATGAAAACAGGATACCAGATTCTTAACAACTTCTGAGCATCAATTTGTTTAATCGTTACGATCCGATGCTTTGTACGCACTTCACTAATCGGTAGGCACTTGGCTTTCAAAAGATGTCGGTATTCAATACGATATTCTTTTGACTGCTTATGAATACCCAGAACTTTGTCGCCGCTCAGAACTTTTCTATGACGGATGAAGATTCCAAAGTAGACATCTTCTAGGTATGGCTCTCGGATCCTTGCACGATCATATCCAGAAAAATTTGCTCTAATATGGAATGGTACATAGTCTTTGGTGAAGATTTCAATTGGATCAACTTGTTCTCTTTGAGCAGGTAAAACTGCAATGGAAGATTCTGGAACAGATTGACGTTCTTCTTGGACAGGAAAGACTGGATCTTTATCATCAATATCAGCTTCAAAGTCAAAATAGATCCCAGTCGACTCGTCGATGTTGTCAATGTCATCTCCAAAATCTTGCTCTCCACCCAGAGTAGTAGAGAACACCTCGTTGAATCCTACATTGGCAGACAAGTCCAATAGCATCCTTATTCCTACCGTGGAGTCCGTCGGCTTTTCTACCATTGGCTCGATCGTAGGACTTGTCTCCATATCTTCATCTTCAACTGCAATAGCCTCAATTACTCTTTTCCGAACAGATTATGGGGCAGAGGTTTCAGCAATAACGTCTTGAGTTGATGGCTCGTCACCGACCCTTGCACCTTGCTCAGATGTCTTGGCCAATCTTTGTCTCTTTCTCTCCCCCTCATGACTATTTGCATCATTCTGATCGTCATGCCTTCGTTTGAGAGATATGGCCTGAGACCTGCAAGTTTCTTCTAAGGTAGATACCCGTTCAGCTAGGGCATCCATTGAACTCTTTAGATCTTGGGTATTGGATGTGATTAACTTGCTAACTTTAGAAAAGCTAAAAGTAACCACATCTTGAAAAGCCAAAAACTCTGAGGCTCTAACAAAAGGGTTTACGTCTGATTGTTGACGTAAGAGGCCAACCAAATCTGCATCCTCAGCATCTGGATTTTGAGATGCCATCAATTTTGTATATAGCAATGATTTCAACTCATCCACCGATTGATCTGGTATAGACGGTTCAGGAACATGCGGTGGTGATGGCACAGATGGTGGCTCTTCTTCTACAACGTCCTTCCCCTTCAAAAGTCTTTTGAGACTTGCCATTTGAGCAACCATATTGTCTTGAACAGCCTTTAGGGCACCGTCCAGGTATTCCCTTGACACGAAGTCGGGTAAACTCACTCCTGGTTCACTTAGATACCAGTTGTAACAACAGTTGAATAAACTGTTGTGCCTACGTTCAATGTTGGCGTAAT
>NC_037539.1:33255393-33261122 GCF_001531365.2 Cynara cardunculus var. scolymus
TAAGTGTTTCAGTTTGGAAAGGAGCTTGATCTTCTTTTTCTGCTCCACTCTCACCCTCTCCATATTCTTTTTCTTCCCTTTCTCTCAATCTCTCTTCATTTTCRACATTTACTCCCTCATCTCCTCCATCATCAGGTATATCTTGAAGTATGCGATCGTAATCATCACATTCGTCAACGTTGAATGACAAAGAATACAAACTTGGACAAGGTTGCTGTGCTGAATATTCAGGAAATATATCATCAATGTCATCAACAATAGTACCGATTGCAATATTTTGAGCAGGAATAGATTGATCACGATCTTCTGCTTCAACATTATCATCATCTTGATCATCATCAGCAGAATCTGCCACATTATCAGATTCAGTAGCTTTCGAACTTGAAGAAGTTGTGGAAGTACTGACAGTTGAACTACGTTGTTGATCAGACGCTCCCCCTGCCTGTTCACCCCTCTCAATTTCATTTTCTCTCAACTCACTTCCCTGTTCAGGTAACCCCTGTTCCTGAACTCGCTTTTATATTTCTACTTCCTCTCTCACAGCTGAGACATGGGGTGATCCTTTGGCAAGTTCAACCAGTTCTGGTTGAACTATTGGATCTATCACTCGCCTATAATCTATTACGCTCTGAGCGGTCTGATCAGCTAAGGCGATAAGTTCTGTTGGTACTGGCATTATAGAGCCCAAGTCTTCAACTTCTGTGTGCTGCCTTATTCTGGTCATGACAAATGTAGGCCCTTTTTCAGCGTTTGGCCTGGCTGGAATATCTTCATTTGCATTCATCATGGCCCTAATAAACAATTGTAGAAACCTCTGAAATGGCACAAACTTCCGAGCTTTAGACGGGAATCTTTTTGCATTGACTAGCTCTACCAACTCATTCCATATGACTAATGCATAGTCATAGTGTCTTGAGAAGACGATACCATGAAAGAATTTAAGGAATGAGCTACTACAGGTATCTATGTCCGCTGTCTTTGACGTCAGACATCTATTCAAAATTGAGAACAATAAGTGCCAGATTGAGGGCAGGAATCGTCTTTTGAATTGAGTTAGATTGTTCAATTCTGCCGAGTATCCTAGACGCTTGATATCCAAACACAGTTGTTCGTCAGATATAAAGTCTTCAAAACCAGTAGAGCCTGGTCCGGGCAGACGAAGAATTCTTCTTAGACGTTTCAATGTGAGGCAACTGACATATTCGTCAACTTCTCCTTCAAAGTAAATTGTGTCCCCGTCTTTTTCCAAAGTGAGTGTGCTCCAAAATTGTTGTAAATACACCATCGGAACAGGTGTATTTGCAGATAGAGAATATGATATAGGATGGCCTTTCAGGATTTCTAGAATGATCGGGTATTCGGCAGGCATAGCAAAAGAAAAGACATGGTTATTGGGTTTTATGTCAAGATATTTAATCTGAGGGAAAAGGGTTTCTTATGGGATAGGTTGATTGGGCAGGTGAATAGGAATTTTATCAGATCTAACTGAAGGAACATGAGATTCCTCGTCAGATTGATGTCGTTGATTCGCCATTAACTTGTAAAAAAATTCTAAAAATATTAGAAACCATTTTATTCAAAAAAATACTACACAAAAAAAATTAAACTCTAAAAAAATTAAGACAATTAAAAAAAGGCACTCAAAAAAAATTAAAACTCAAAATAAAACAACTAAGACACGACACTTAGAAAAAAAATAAAAGTTATTGACCGGATTAGGAGCTTTGATACCAATTGTGAAGTCCCAAAATCATACAAACATGATATGATCCTCAAGAATTAAGATGAATAGAATAATAAAAAGAATATCTTCAAAGAATGATTAGATTGAGAGAGAGAGAATTACAGCTGAAAATCTTGATTACAATTTGCTAATCACTTCAAAATGACAATTACAAGGAAAATACTATTTATACTAGGAAATAGTAAAACTACACTATTACAAAATAAAGCTATTCTAAGGAGAAACTTGAATACAACTTTAACGCTCTAACTCAAACCCAACATATCCCTATATGATATTTTCATTTCTTAAAACAAAACCATCACTGAAGCTTTTCTTCTTCAGTGATCAAATGTTTTAAAAGTCCCTTTTATTCAGTAATCTTATCACTGAATGTGGCCCTTGAACTTGTTAAAACATTTTTGTTTTAAAAGAAATAGATTATGATCCGTCTTTATGACGACATTCTCTGTTATCAATACGATTTTGCTTTAAAACGCGCATAAAAGTCTGACACACGTGACTCCTCCAAATTCCATCCAATCGTGGATGAGAACGTGCTACTTTTTCATCATGGCACTTCCTCAACAGTCGTATTTTTCTCTCTCCTATTTCTTTTTCTCTCTCCTCCTACCTATAAATATGAGACTTCTCTTCTCATTTTTTCTTTATGCTTTCAAAATATATTGACAAACCTCTGCCAAAATAGATTTGCGAGCAAGAACTACGAACTAAGAACACTCATAAACCTTCGACCTTTTTCTCATAAATCTCTAAGGTCGATACTCTTTCTTTTATCTTTTGATCTGTTCTTCTTCTTCTATGAAACTGTGTTTGTTTCTGTAAGAACTTGTTATCTTAAAATACAAATATTAAGATTATTAACACATTATTTTCCTTGGTTATAATTTAAAGTTTCAAAACACTTGTTTTTCTTGAAAACCCCTAATATTTTCGTTGTGTATTTTTCAAAAGAAGTTTTATTGTTCTAAAACATAAAAGCTCACATCATAACCTTGGACTACTAACAAACCTGTTATTTCTTATTTCTTACATTTAACAGACAATAGCTGCCAAGAACATGAACTTTTCCATTGAAAACGTGTTCTTAAAGGCAAACAATCATGTTGCCTTGTTGGACATCCCTTCGAACAAAGCATTCTACGAGGAAGTCGCTACCTTCCTCAATATCTCACATCTCCTACGCTCTCACTCATGAACCTGTCATGGTGAAAGAATCCCTTCAGCAGTTCTGGCTAACTGCTAAAGTAGTTCAGGACAGTGACAAGCACGGTCAGCAGGTGGAGAAAATCTCCTTCACCTTTAACCACATGACCATCAAATTTCGCATTGCAACGCTAAGGAACGCTCTTCGTTTTCCCAAGGGACCCTTCGTCAGTGATCTTTTGGCTGAAATCATCATCGCTTGCCTTGATGATATTGGCTATGCCTAGCCAACGAAGAAGGACTCCAGCGAGCTTCTCAAGTTGCTTTCGAAGATCAAGAACCGCATGTCTGCGGTGTGGCAGTACTTGTTCTCCTACTTTATCCAGTGTATGAGAGGCAAGACTGGAGGTCAAGAACAAGCCTCAAGGGTCGCGCTCAACATTGGCATTTCTGTCATTCGCCGACGCCCTATCAACTTTGCAACTGTGATCTTCGAGGACCTGGCACTTAAGTTGAACAAGCACCAGAGGGAGAAGGTTGTACCATACACAAGGTTTCTCTTCATGGTGTTCGCCAAGATCTTCGGCGACAAGTACTCCAAGGTAACCTTCATATCTGCAAGCTTAGATCCAGGATTTTAGATCATAAGCTAAGGAATGAAGACATTGCACTCTCTGCTATGGTGCAACTTCCTTCTTCATTTTCTCCTTCTCCTTCTTAGGTAGTTAAGACTAAAAAAACCCCCCTGAAGTCTATCCAACCACCACCTCCCTTCCTTCCAAACGTCCATCTTCTCAACCCACTCTTGGTTATCCATCGAGGGCCAAGAAATCCAAAACAGGGATACACACGTCTCTGGCTGTGACCTCTCAAAAGTTCTCAACTATTGAAACTAGCCTTACCCCCGTGGCACTTTTAGCTACCCTTCCCATCTCTTTAGTGATTTCTGCAATCACTGTCATACATGTGGCTCCGATTCCAACCGCCTCAGTGACCCAAATCACTGAAGGTGAGAATATCAGCATTGCCACTGCTGAACACTCACGTCCATCTGTCTCCTTCATTTTCTCCTCTCCTCCCTCATTGGTCTCGACACGTGTTTATGATTCATCAGCGATTGTCCTCCCTTATGATGAAACACCTACCACTGGACCTGAGATTGCTCCTCTCGAGTTATCTCATCATACGGTCGCCTATCCTCTCGAAGGCAACCTGGAGCGAACCAGCATCAATCCTTCAGATGATGCTGATGAACCCTCAGGTACTCTACCTTCCTACCCTTTCGTTTCTACTAACCCAGAGCTTTCTTATGCTCAACCTTGTTTCTTTCAGGTCCTTTCAAAGAGACGCCAGCCATGGAGGAATACAACATGGTTGATGATGTCAAAAGTCTTCTCCCAGCTGTGAGACTATCCTTATCCAAATTGACCAAGTTCATAAGGACATGCCTCTTAGGGAAGAAGTCTCTGCTGACCTATCTGTTGTCCAAGCTGAAGTGAAAGAGGTCAAGGACCATCTCTCCTCTATGCAAGTGGTTGTGCAAGCCAACGCTGAGGCCATCTCTGCTTTAAAAAACAAGGCCGATGAAGCGAATGCTCATCTTGCAAAGCATACCGAGCTGATGCGGCAATATTGGCAACTCTCCAACAGCTAATAGCAGCACCTGAACCGTCCTTCACCGCTAAAGATCACGAGCCGCTAGATCACACGCTGGAGGCTACTCTTCTTCAAGCCCGTGTTGTAACCAAGCTTGAAGAAATGATGGTGCTTCATATAAGAACTGTGGATCACTTCTTTGGCTATTGTCCCAAAGCCAAAGAGGGGGAGACAGAGTTAAATGCTGGGGCTACTGCTACGAATGTTGGAGCTGATGCTACTGCTGCTGCTGAAGCTCCTAGTACTACTATCCCAATGACTCATACTGAAGTTGAAAATCCTAGAGAGATAGCTAATAAAGTTGAGGTTACTAATGAAAATCCAACTTCTTGTGTAGCTTCTGAAGCTGAGGATGTTGATGTCGTCCGAGCTGGCCCTGAAGCTCGTGACGAAGACCTTTTAATCACTTGTGCAGCTAATGTTGGTGTTATTCAAGATGATGATGAAGATGAAGACAATGATTCTCCCAACCTTCCTGATGCTGGTGAAGATCTTGGTGACGATGATGATGATGAAGACGACGATGATGACGACTTCCTCATACAGTACCAGAGACCTATCGATGCCACGAAAGGCGTTTCTCTCAGGGATTCTGCATTCCAGGGGGAGAAGGGGGAGAAAGAGAAGGAGACCATAGAAAAGAACCAGAACACCAAGTTGAAAGACAAGGGTGTTGCTAAAGAAGGAAACCTCAAGGTATTTTTCCAACCTTTTAAGCCCTTATGTATTGAGTCCTCCAGCTTCACCACCATTACTTCTCTTTATCAACTCTCCATCCTCTCCAATACCTGCGATCGACTAGAGGAATGGGTACCTGAAAACCTGACCTCCAGCATTCCCACCGACCAGTAGATGTCTCAGCTAAAGGAGTCACTCGACCAAACTAGAGTAAAAATCCCTCTTCGTACCTCTAGTTGTGGTTGTTGGTCCCAAAAGGGTCTACAAAAATACTAAACAGTTTGTAGAAGGGGGGGATGAATACAAACACAATTTTCAAATTTAAAATATATATTGRTAGAGAAGATCAATACAGATTTTACAAGATTGTTTGCGGAAAGATAAGGTATAAGAAACCTATYTAAAYAATCTTAAGTTACACACAAAGGTTAGCAAATACAAGAAAAAATATTGCTAAAAGAAAGTCTTTTACTTTAAGCTGAAAGAAGCTTGAAGTAAGAATGAG
>NC_037539.1:33261222-33270081 GCF_001531365.2 Cynara cardunculus var. scolymus
ATCTGCGCTAGCTTTTCTAAAGAGTATTTCTCTCTTATTGGTAGAAAATGTGCAGATTTAGATAAACGATCCACAATTACCCAAATCGCGTCATACCCCTTCGGAGTTCGTGGTAATTTCATAACAAAATCCATGGTGATGTGATCCCATTTCCATACAGGTATTTCCAAAGATTGAAGGCTTCCATAAGGTTTCTGATGTTCAATCTTAACCTGTAAACATGTTAGACAATATTCCATATATCGTGTTATATCTCTTTTCAATCCTGGCCACCAATAAAAAAGTTTTAAATCTCGATACATCTTATTGGTACCTGGATGGATAGAATATCGGGATTTATGACTTTCATTCAATATCATACTTCGGACATCTCCAAAATGTGGTACCCAAATTCGCCCTTGAAAGCACATAAGTCCTTCATCATTCTGTTCCAAGGTTGAGATCATTTTACCCAACTTTTATGTTTTAACAAATTCTTCTTTCACAGCTTCTTGTTGGCAATTCTGAATTTCTTTTCGAATATCAGGGATTAAATTCATTCTCATTGCTATGGTTTTAATGGTTCCACTCCTTTCCTTTCTACTCAAAGCGTCAGCTATCACGTTGGCTTTTCCTGGGTGGTAAAGGATTTCACAGTCATAATCATTAACAAGTTCAATCCACCGACGCTGTCGCATATTTAAATCTTTCTGGCTGAACAAATATTGTAGACTCTTATGGTCTATGTAAAATTGGCACTTGGTTCCCAGAAGATAATGTCTCCAAATTTTCAGAGCGAATACTACTGCAGCTAACTCCATATCATGAGTTGGATATTGCTTTTCATGATCTTTCAATTGTCTTGACGCATAAGAAATCACTTTTCCTCTTTGCATTAGTACACATCCCAACCCTAACTTTGAAGCATCGCTGTATACCACAAAGTCTTCGGATCCATCTGGTAGAGTTAATACCCGCGCACTATAGAGGTGATCCTTTAATAGTTGGTAAGCTTCTTATTGTTCTTTTTCCTACTGAAATTTAACATTCTTTCGAGTCAATTTGGTTAATGGCACAACTATCTTAGAAAAATTCTGAATGAACTTTCAGAAATAACCGGCCAAACCCAAAAAGCTACGAACTTCAGACGGAGTCTTTGGAGCTTCCCATTTTGCAACTGCTTCTATTTTCATTGGATCTACTTGTACTCCGGCTTCTGAGATAACATGACCCAAAAATTGAACTTCTCTTAACCAGAATTCACACTTAGATAACTTTGCGTACAACTTTTCTTTTCTCAACATTTCCAATGTCAAACGAAGATGTTTTGCATGTTCTTCTTCAGTCTTAGAGTATATAAGAATATCATCGATAAATACAATAACGAATTTATCAAGATATTCCTTACATACCCTATTCATCAAATCCATAAAAGTTGCGGGTGCATTAGTTAAGCCGAATGGCAAAACTAAGAATTCGTGATGCCCGTACCTTGTCCTAAATGTTGTTATGGCAACATCTTCTACCCTGACTTTAAGCTGATGATATCCTGACCTCAAATCGATTTTGGAGAAATAACTTGCTCCCACCAATTGATCAAACAAGTCATCAATCCTTGGTAAAGGATATTTGTTTTTAATTGTCAACTTATTCAGTTCACGATAGTCTATACACATTCGCATAGACCCATCCTTGTTCTTAACAAATAAGAACGGAGCACCTCAGGGTGATGTGCTAGGCCTAATAAATCCCTTATCAGTTAAATATTTCAACTGTTCCACCAATTCTTTCAATTCAGATGGAGCTAAACGGTATGGTGCCTTTGCTACTGGTGCAGCTCCTGGTACAAGATCGATTCGGAATTCAATGACTCTATCTGGTGGTAATCCAGATAAGTCTTTCGGAAAAAGTTCTGGATATTCACTAACAATCGAAATCGATTCTTCCTTTCCTTTCTCTTTCTTTAAATCAATTGCATATGCCAAACATCCTTGGCACTTCTTTCGAATACTTTATGGGCTTTAATTACTGACAAAATACTGGTATGATGATTCTGACGATCACCATAAATAACAACTGTTCTCTGGTCTGGCAGAATAATCCTGATCATTTTCTGATTACAATCAATACTAGCCTGATATTTTGCCAACCAGTTCATACCCACTACTACCTCAAATTCTTTCATTGGCATAGGGAATAACCGAATCGAAAGTTCACAGTCCTCAATAACAATAGTACAGTTATTGTACATACTAGTAACAGTTTCATGACCATTAGCAGTATCAACTACTAACTCATCATCAAGTAACACRDAATTYAAACATGCAGTTTGAGCAAACAATGGTGATACAAACGAAAAGTTTGCACCGGAGTCAAATAACACCTTAGCACGTATTGAATTCAGAAGGAATGTACCTGTTACTATATCTGGTGATGCTTCTACCTCGTTCTTAGTCATTTGGAAGGATCGTCCCCGTGCCCCTCCTTAACCTCCTCTATTCACAGTAGGTCTTCCCCGTGTATCCGACGCATTACTCCCCATTGTTAACTGTGGAGTTCTTAACAATGGACAATTTGGTCGAATATGATCCAAAGAATTGCAATTAAAACATCTTCTGTTAGCTGGGCAGTTTCTAGACAAATGACCCGCTTCACCGCACTTGTAACCCTTCCTTGGATCCATCTTGCATTCACCCTGATGAATCTGTCGGCACTATGAGCGAACTTTCTCACTGATCTTTTGTTCCGATCTGTTATCATATCTTACAGTTTTTGGTCCTCGAAAAGATGAAGGCCCTTCCCATTTTCTTTTCTCCACAACCTTTCCTTCTGATTGTCTATTCTTATTTCTTTTAGTCACCTTAGCTGCCTCTACTATTAATGGAAAGGTATTGGGGTTCATAGCAATAACGAATTCCCTAATTGAGGGTTTCAGACCCCAAATAAACCTTTCTATCTTCCTGGATTCAGTTGAAACATAATGTTCAGCAAAACGAGAGTATTCAATGAATCTTTCGGTATACTCCCGAACTGTTCCATTTCCTTGCTCTAACTTTAGGAAATCCTCCTCCATTTGTCTTACTGCTGTTTTGGGACAGAATTGATTTTTGAATCGATCCACAAATTCTATCCAAGACAGAGTCTGTAAAACATCCGTTCTGGTAGACGATTCAGCTTCCCACCAAAATAAAGCATTTGATTTTAATACAGAAACAGCAAATCGAACTTTATCTGTTTCCGGACACCGAATGGTGTTGAACACAGATTCCATCTCCTTAATCCAGCACATAGCTTTCACTGGATCTCTCTCCCCAGAAAAGGTTGGTGGTTTATATGCTAAAAACATCTTAATGTCTCCTTCTTTGTTGTGAGTGATTGGAGCAGAGGGATATACTTCTACTCTTTTCGTTTCTACTCTAGCCGGTATTCCCATAATAGATGTCAAAGTTTCCGGCAATTTCCCCATTTCCTCTGCCAACATATCTCTGGTTATATGATGTGGCACCAACTTTTCTTGAACATTCCCAGAGTGGGATTCCTCAAGTTCAGAATGTATTTCGGTCCGACCCCTTCCCTGAGACTGGTTTCTTCCTCTACCTCGTCCCCTTGGTCTTCCTCGACCTCTATTTCCAAACATGCTAGTCAGTAGATTTACGGGTGTTTTTTCCCTTTCCTCAGATTCTGGACGAGCCACTCTTTCAGATCTTCTAGTTTGACTAGACATCTGCAGAGTTTAGTATTAATAATCACTTTTTCACATTCCCAAATATAATGAAGTTTTCAAGTTCCGATGTGTACCTGTAAATTCATAATTACACTGGCCAGATGTAATTAAAATTTACCTTACACACTGTTCTTTTAACTCATCATATTTGTTTCCAATGGTGCTAACTATGTCCGGGACCCTTAACATGCAATAAAACAGTTTATGTCTAGGTATCATGCTGTTTAATACCTAAATCCCTTAAACTCAGGCTCTGATACCATTCTGTAACGTCCCAACCCACACATTGCATGTAATACATATTTCATACAAAAGAAATACATATTATTATCTCATTCATGTCCCTTAGTACAAGAATCTAACATGACCAATTACAAGGTCCAAAATTTCGAAATACATTTCTTGTACTAATCAGTCAAAACAGATCTTCGAACAGAAACGCATAAAGGAAAATATTACACTTTCCCCTTCCCCTTACTGTCTGAACCTCCTGCAACACATAGTTAAAATCACAAAACGAGGGTTAGACCGAAAGTTCTAGTGAGATACCCTATTTATGTTATTGCAAGGTGAAAAATCACCAAAACCTTTAGGGAAAAAATATCAATTCATATATATAACAAATATATGAAATAAATAGAAACTTAATACCAGATCTTTTCCATTTATCAAGCAAAGCATTCTGCTTATTCAAATCTCACGACTCTGAACCCATCAGGTTCCACATAATGCCACTTTTAAACTTTTTCTTAATCAACAAAGTTATTTCAAAGCTTCAGACCAAACCTGACATTTTCTCCTCAATAACATTCAAACTATGATTTCCAATAAGGACCTTGATCCTAATTCTTTAAGTCACAAAGAAATAAAGACTCCGGATCACGGTAATCTTAAATGATATAATAGAATGAGTTATATCATATAACACACATACAAATACCACCCTTATATCCAAAGGTACACCTCTCCTTGATATGCCACCATTATCCCATGGTACACCTCTCTTTGATATGCCACCCTTATTTCCTCATCAAAATTATTTTCATATAATAATTTCAAATAAACCGCAGTCATTGAAATTATCATCAATACAAGAATATTTCTTTCAAAATTTTGCTTTTCATGATAAAATAATATTTCTCATTAAAAACACAACATTACATTAAATCTGGTCAACTTTGACTTAGCCGGACTTCATCTCCGGTCAACTATAACTTAACCGGATTTCATCTTCGGTCAACAATCCGGTTAACAAATCGTATAAACTTTGTCCGATTTAACACTTCAAATATATTTCAACTTTATCCGGATACAAGTTCGGTCAACACCTCAATCAAAACTTGATCGATTTAAGACTTAGAATAATCTCAACAACTTGTCCGGATACAAGTCCAAACAACACTTCACACAACCTTTGACCGGTTTAATAATATCCGGACAGTACACCGCTCAAAGCTTGTCTGGTTTAAGAACAATCCGGGCAAGTTTTGTCCGGTTTAACACTTATCCAATCACTTTTTGTCCGGATAAAACTTTAAACATAAGGTATGGTTTCAATCCAAATAATAAACAACATTCAACTAAAAACCAGTATAAATATTATGCAAAAGTTTAGAAACCACTCACCTTAACAAGCTTTTGAAACCAAAACGCTTGAAATCAAATCTTGAATTTCCAAATACTTGAAATTCCTCTTTTGAAATCCGGTGAACTCTTCTCTCAATTTTACTCAAAATAGCCAAGAGAAGCAAATGAAGAGGCTAAGCCCCTTTTTATACTTTCCAAAAATAGGAAGTCGGTTAAACCGCCTCTTTCCCCCCCTTTCCACCTCATGCATACTCAAATATGCACACATGCACACACATACCAAATTCATACTCCATGTATATGTATAACATGCAGGCACATATATATATATATATACATATATATATATATATCCAATTAATGCACAAATTCACATACCAGCATGTATCAAATTATCATGCTATCATGTAATCATTTAATCAAATAATCACATATTTATTACCTTGGGTAATAACTAGGATCCGGTTATCACAGATTTGTTCGATCTTTTCAGAAGTTTCTTGGACAATTTCTGGACCCGTCAGCTGTTTTTCACCTACCTCATTCCAACACAATGGCGTTCGGCATTTACGTCCATACAACACTTCATATGGTGCCGCTTGGATGCTGGAATGGTAACTATTGTTATATGCAAACTCTATCGATGGCAAGTGATCTTCCCATGATCCCCCGAAGTCAATAATACAACTTCTTAACATATCTTCGAGAGTCTGGATAGTTCTTTCACTCTGCCCATCAGTCTGCGGATGATAAACTGTACTTAATCGGATTTCAGACCCTAAAGCTTTCTGTAACCTTTCCCATAACTTCGAAGTAAACCCACTATCCCTATCAGAGATAATGGATAATGGAACATAGTGTCTAGTAACAATTTTCTTTGATGTAAATTTGTGCTAGCTTTTCTAAAGAGTACTTCTCTCTTATTGATAGAAAATGTGTAGATTTAGACAGATGATTAACAATTATCCAAATCGCGTCATATCCCTTTGTAGTTCGAGGTAACTTCATAACAAAAATCCATGGTAATGTGATCCCATTTCCATACTGGTATCTCTAAGGATTGAAGATTTCCATACGGCTTTTGATGTTCAATCTTAACCTGTAAACATGTCAGACACTGTTCTAAATATCGAGCTATATCTCTTTTCCACCCAGGCCACCAATAAAAAGCTTTCAAATCTTTATATATCTTATTGGTGCCTGGATGAATAGAGTATCGGGACTTATGGCTTTCGTTTAATATCATATTTCGGATATTTCCAAAACATGGTATCCAAACTCGCCCTTGAAAGCACATTAGTCCTTCATTATTCTGTTCAAAGGTTGAAATCATCTTACCCAACCTTTCTACTTTAACAAATTCTTCTTTTATAGCTTCTTGTTGGCATCTCTGAATTTCCTTACGAATGTCGGGGATCAAGTTCATTCTCGTTGCCACAGCTTTAATGGTTCCGCTCTTTTCTTTTCTGCTCAAACCGTCAGCTACCACGTTTGCTTTTCCCGGGTGGTATAGGATCTCACAATCATAATCATTAACTAGTTCAATCCACCGACGTTGTCGCATATTCAATTCTTTCTGGCTGAACAGATGTTGTAAACTTTTATGATCAGTATAAATCCGACATTTCGTTCCCAGAAGATAATGTCTTCAAATTTTCAGAGCAAACATCACAGCAGCTAATTCCATGTCATGGGTTGGATACTACTTCTCACGATCTTTCAATTGTCTTGACGCATAAGAAATCACCTTTCCTCTCTGCATCAGAACACATCCTAACCCTAATTTTGAGGCATCGCTATAAACCACAAAGTCTTCAGATCCATCTGGTAAGGTCAATACTGGTGCGCTACAAAGATGATCTTTTAACAGTTGAAAAGCTTCTTGCTGTTCTCTTTCCCACTGGAATTTAATGTTCTTCCGAGTCAATTTAGTCAATGGCACGACTATTTTAGAAAAGTTTTGAATGAACTTACGGTAATAACCGGCCAATCCCAAAAAGCTTTGAACCTCGGAAGGATTTTTCGGAGCTTCCCATCTTGCAACTGCTTCTATTTTCACTGGATCAACTTTTACTCCTGATTCTGAGATGACGTGACCCAGAAATTGAACTTCTCTTAACCAGAACTCATACTTGGACAATTTAGCATACAACTTTTCTCTTTTCAACAATTCTAGTATCAGACGAAGATGTTTTGCATGTTCTTCTTCAGTCTTAGAGTATRTAAGAATATCATCGATAAATACAATAACGAATTTATCARGATATTCCTTACATACCCTATTCATCAAATCCATAAAAGCTGCGGGCGCATTTGTTAAACCGAATGGCATAACTAAAAATTTGTGATGCTCGTACCTTGTTCTAAATGTTGTTATGGCAACATCTTCTTCCCTGACCTTGAGCTGATGATACCCTAATCTTAAATCAATTTTGGAGAAATAACTTGCTCCTACCAGTTGATCAAACAAGTCATCAATCCTCGGTAAAGGATACTTGTTTTTAATTGTCAACTTATTCAGTTCACGATAGTCTATACACATTCGCATAGACTCCTCCTTCTTTTTAACAAATAGGACCGGAGCACCCCAAGGTGAAGTGTTGGGCCTAATAAATCCCTTATCAGATAAATCTTTCAACTGTGCAACCAGTTTTTTCAATTCAGATAGAGCTAAATAGTACGGCGCCTTTGCTACTGGTGCAGCCCCTGGTACTAAACAATTCGGAACTCAATGACTCTATCTGGTGGTAATCCAGATAAGTCTTTCGGAAAGACTTCTGGATATTGACTAACAATCGGAATTGATTATTCTTTTCCCTTTTCTTTCTTCAGATCAATTACATATGCCAAACATCCTTGGCACTTCTTCTGAATACTTTTCTAGGCTTTCATTACTGACAAAATACTGGTATGGTGATTCTGACGATCACCATAAATAACAATTGTTCCTTGGTCTGGCAGAATAATTCTGATCATTTTCTGATTACAAACAATACTAGCCTGATACTTTGCCAACTGATCCATACCCACTACTACATCAAATTCTTTCATTGGCATGGGAAATAATCGGATCGAAACTTCACGGTCTCCAATAACAATAATACAGTTATTGAACACACTAGTAACAGTTTCCTGACTATTAGTAGTATCAACTACTAATTCAGAAGGAATGTACCTGTTACTACATCCGGTGATGCTTCTGCCTCGTTCTTAGTCATCTGGAAGGATCGTTCCCGCGCCCCTCCTTGCCCTCCTCTGTTCACAGTAGGCCTTCCTCGTGTACCCGACGCGTTACTCCCCATTGTTAACTGTGGAATTCTTAACAAGGAAAAATTTGGTCGAATATGATCCGGAGAATTGCAATTAAAACACCTTCGGTTAGTTGGGCAATTTCTAGACAGATGACCTGGTTTGCCACACTTATAACATTTCTCTGGGTCCATCTTGCATTCACCCTGATGAACTTGTCGACACTGTGAGCAGACTTTGTCACTTATCTTCTGCTCATATTTATTATCATATCTTACAGTTTTCGGCCCTCGAAAAGGTGAAGGCCCTTCCCATTTTCT
>NC_037539.1:33270417-33272638 GCF_001531365.2 Cynara cardunculus var. scolymus
CATCTGTTCTGGCTGACGATTCAACTTCCCACCAGAACAAAGCATTTGACTTTAATACAGAAACATCAAATCGCACTTTATCTGTTTCCGGACGCCGAATGGTGTTGAAAACAGATTCCATCTCCTTGATCCAGCACATAGCTTTCACTGGATCTCTTTCCCCAGAAAAGGTTGGTGGTTTGCATGCCAAAAACATCTTAATGTCTCCTTCCTTGTTGTGGGTGACTGGAAAAGAGGGATGAACTTCCATTCTCTCCGTTTCCACCCTGGCTGGTATTCCCATAATAGAAGTCAGAGTTTCCCTCAATTTTCCCATCTCTTCTGCCAACATGTCCCTAGTTACATATTCAGGGTGGGATTCTTCAGGTTCAGAATGAACTTCAGTACGACCCTTCCCTTGAGACTGATTGCTTTCTCTACCTCGTCCCCTTGGTCTTCCCCGACCTCTATTTCTGGACGTGCTAGTTGGAAGATTAACAGGTGATTCTTCCCTTTCATCAGATTCTGGACGAGCCACTCTTTCAGATCTTCTAGTTCGACTAGACATCTGCAGAGTTTAATGTTAATAATCACGTATTCACATTCCCAAATATAATGAAGTATTCAAGTTCAGATGTGTACCTGTAAATTCATAATTACACTAGCCAGATGTAATTAAAATTTACCTTACACACTGTTTTTTCAACCCATCATATTTATTTCCAATGGTGCTAACTATGTCCGGGACCCTTAACATGCAATAAAACATTTTAAGTCTAGGTATCATGCTGTTAAATACCTAAATCTCTTAAACTCAAGCTATGATACCAGTTTCTGTAACACCCCAAACCACACATAACATGTAACACATATTTCATACAAAAGAAATACATGATATTATCCCATTTCAGGTCTCTTAGTACAAGAATCTATTATGACCAAACACAAGTCCAAAAATTCAAATACATCTCTTGTACTAATCAATCAAAACTGTACATCAAGACAGATCTTCAAGAAGAATGCATATAGGAAAATATTACATTTCCCCTTTCCCTTACCGTCCGTACCTCCTGCAACACATAGTAAAAATCACAAAAAGAGGGTTAGACCGAAACGTCTAGTGAGATACCCTGTTTATGTTATTGCAGGGTGAAAATCACCAAAATCTTTATGAAAAACAATTATTCATATATATAACAAATATATAAACGAATAGGGACATAATACCAGATCCTTTCCACTTTTTAAGCAAAGCATTCAGTTATACAAATCTCATACCTTTGAACCAATCAGGTTTCATATAATGCCACTTTT
This sequence comes from Cynara cardunculus var. scolymus, assembly GCF_001531365.2. NCBI lineage: Eukaryota > Viridiplantae > Streptophyta > Magnoliopsida > Asterales > Asteraceae > Cynara > Cynara cardunculus. The sequence goes on from NC_037539.1 coordinate 33,271,711, forward strand.
AAACCTTTTCTAATCAAACAAGGTCTATATAAAGTTTCAGGCCGAACCTGATGTTTTTCTCCTCAATAACATCCAGACTATGATTTCCAATAAGAACCTTGATCCTAAATCTTTAAATCACAAAGAAATAAAGATTCCAGACCACAATAGTCTTAAGGGATATAATAGAAAGAGTTATATCGTACCACACACATAAAAATGCCACCCTTATATCAATTGTACACCTCTCCTTAATATGCCACCCTTGTCCCATGGTACACCTCTCCTTGATATGCCACCCTTATCCCATGGTTACCCTCTCCTTGATATGCCACCCTTATTTCCTCATCAAAACTTTTCATAAAACAATTCCAAATAGACCGCAGCCAATGGAATTATTATTAATCCAAACTCACTTATATCAAATTTTCATTTTATGATAAAATAACAATTTCTATCATTTAAACATAAGGCACAACTCAAATCCGGTCAACCTAGGCTTGGCCGGACTGCATCTCCGGTCATGTCTTGGCCGGTTTACCAAATCATCCGGACAACTTATCGCCCAAGGCTTGTCCGATTTAACACTTAGAATAAATTCCAACACCTTTGTCCGGATAACAAGTCCGGACAATACATCGTTCAAAGCTTGACCGATTTAAAATAATCCGGAAACCACATGGTCGTATTCCTACTTCTCAGTTCAAAATGTTAGCCATTCTTATCAATCATAACTCGCTTGACACTTAACCGGGTTTAAGACTAAACCGTTCAACACCTGAGGGATTTAAGGCTTAATCGCCCAACCCTTGACCGATCTATAAATAATCCGGACAAGCTTTGTCCGATTTAAACTTAATCCGATCAACCTTTACCCGGATAAAACCCTTAAGAAAATAACTGATTTCTTTCCAATAATAAATAACATTCAAATAAAACCAGTAACAAT
>NC_037539.1:33272888-33276501 GCF_001531365.2 Cynara cardunculus var. scolymus
CCTTCCCATGCTAACTCATACCATGCACATGCATACATCCACACACCATGCATTCATAATATGCATGTGTGTATAATCACACATATATATATATATATATATATATACCTATGCATATATTCACATATACCATATATATACATATATATCCAATTAATACACAAATTCACATACTAGAATGATCAAATGTATCAATTTATCATGATATCATGTAGTCATTTAATCAAATAATCAAACATTAATTACCTTGGGTGATAACCAGGATCCAGTTATCACATTTGCTAAATCTCTGGCCTTGATAACAAAACAGTTCCAGAAAAAGTTCATCAAAAAGCCCTATGAACGAAGATAATTCAATATGAAAGAAAGCTATCGAAATTCTATCAGAGGGAAGACTGAAGAGATGGAAGAGAAGATAGAGAAGACATAAGTGAAGATAGAAGAGAGGAAAACAAAGAAGACAGAGACGGTAAGAAAAATGACCTTCGCTGCTTTCGGTGCGGGAAATTCGGTCATTTTTCCAAAGAATGCAGAGGATGACTGGTAAAGGATGCTGATTACTACAAGAATAAATATAAATACAATCCAAGAGAGCGAAGCTTGATGGCTGAGAAAGAAAATTGGGTGTCTGATTTTTCATCCGATGAAGAAGATAAAGCACTCATCTGTCTGATGGCCACGTCCAATGCAGAATCCGCCTCTGACATTGATGATCAGGTATGTGAGTCTACTATCGATGAAACCAACTCGCTCCATCTGAGCTAGAGTTAAGGGTAATAAAACTTTCAGAGGATTTCTTGAAATTAAAAGAAAAATTAAATTTTGAAAAATCTGAAAGACTTAAAGCGGAAAAAGAAGTCAGTTTCTACAAGAGAGAGACTGATCTTCTAACTGAAGAAAAAGCCGAAATCATGAAAGAAAAGATTCGCATCGCCCCCCTTAAAAAATCAGAGAAAGAAAAACTTCTGAAAATAAACAAGCGAGTAACCAAAGACTTAGAAAAGAAGACCAAGGCCTTAAAAGAATCCGAGGCAGAGAGACTTAACTCAGTAGCTCTCAAAGATTTCTTTCAAAAAGAAAGGGAGGTTCTTCACCAGAAGCTTCAAACCAATGAACTTTTGATGAAGAAATATAGGGATGCCCAAAATGTATATGAAAAGTTAAACGGTCAAATGGACACTCAAGGGATTGGATTCAATGAATTGGACTCCTTCATCGAATCAAAGAAATCCACTCTTGAATCCACTTTCAAACTTGGATGCATTCAAAAACCCGACATTTTCCCAAAACCTAAAGCAAATTTTAAAAGAGTTAAAATCGATGGAAAAACTGTCTTTTTAAGATAGGATTTTGAAAACGTGGTGTATGAGAGCAGTACATGTAAGAATTCTGATGAACGGAACGACGCCTCCAAATCAGAGGCCGATGGAAACCCTATTGTTAAATCAGTGTCTCTGGTTGTCAATCCCACTTCATCAGCAAGTACTGTTGATGAAAAGGAGAATTCTAGTAAGGAACTGTCAGCTGATGAATCGATGAACCATCCAAGTAACATTGGAAGCTTGTCTAAGTCAGAAACGATGGAACCCCCAACAGATCACTCTGAAGCATCAACCTCTGAACCCACACCTCCAATAAACTTCCATGATAATTTTGATTTTGAAAAATCAGCGAGAGACTTTCTTGATTCTAAATCTGAAGATGAGATAGTCTGTGAATCACCAAAGATCATTGAGGATAAGAAACCTCAAAACTTTAAACTCTCAATGAAAGCTGATGTTTCATCATCAATGAAATCTTCAGACAAAGGAAAAGGAAAGATGAGAAATATCAAATCTGCCAACGATAACTCACAAGGCCCTAATATATCTTCTAAGTTCATTAAGTTTACTCGTGAGCAAAAACAGAAGTGGCCTGCCAATGAGAAATCTAACCACCACTCTTCCTCTCATTCAGCTGAAAAAAAGCAGTCCTTCCTCAGGAGTAAAGAAGTAAAGGCCAAGACCTCCTCAAATAAAAAACCTGAACTAGATAGGAAGTTTGTAAAAATAACCGATGCTAGGATAGGATTTTCATCCCCTGCATTTACTTTTTCGTTTTTATCAAATAAAAAGAACGTTAGACATTCATATACAAAGAATCATAATTGTCAATGTTTAGCTCTTTTACAAAACCTGAGGAATCACATGTTGACACATCGCTGCATATTCTCCCAACACGTTTATCGTTATAAAGTAAAACCCAATGAAAACGTGAAAAAGCCCAAGTCTAAGGGCAAGGGAAATGCAAACAAACCCAAGCCTGAAAAGGCTAAGGGTGATAAGAGAGAGGTATCTCCCACTAACAAATGTGGACCCATTAAGAAATGGGTACCTAAAACCCCTTAATTTGTCTTGCAGGACCAGCATGTGCAACCATGGTACATGGATTCAGGTTGCTCTAGGCACATGACTAGTGACAAAAGTCAGTTATCCTCCTTCATCGAGAAATCTGGAGGCTCTGTCACTTTTGGAGACAACAGCAAGGGTACCATCAAGGGATACAGAACTCTCATCAAAGGCAACATCTCCATCAGCAAAGTGGCTTATCTTGAAGGTTTGAAGCACAACTTACTAAACATAAGCCAGTTCTGCGACAAGGGTCTTGAAGTCAGATTCCATAAGGGTTTCTGTATTATAGAAACAAAGCTCGGTCAAACCATCATCAAGGCTAAGAGAGAAGGAAATCTCTATCTTCTCGATTTTCAATCCTCTGCGGGACAAGACACTCTTTGCCTTGTATCCCATAAGAGCGATGAAAATTGGCTATGACATCAAAAGTTCTCACATCTCAACTTCGATGTTCTAAGGAAGCTAGCCAAACAGAAGCTGATCAAGGGGATTCCGGATCTCAATTTCGAAAAAGACCATATGTGCTCTGCCTGCGAGATAGGAAAGCTAAAACGGGCCTTTCATAAAACTAAGTAAGAAACCTCCTACACCAAGCCCTTAGACATGATCCACATTGATCTCTATGGGCCCATATCTACACAAAGCCTCTCAGAAAAGAAGTACATATTGGTACTAGTTGATGAATACTCCAGATACACCTAGGTTGAGTTTGTAAAGAAGAAATCAGATGTTCCTGACCTACTCATTGGGGTGATGAAAAGACTCCAAGTCTGTCACACCCCGCTAAAGCAGAAACACGATATGTAACAGGTAAGCGAGTCACAACAACAGTTAATAAATAACACCTTTCAAATTTTACAAAATAAAACGAGTTTAACACCAATAACCAAAATGGGATAATGTACTGCTTATACAAAAACTTCAAGTGCGAACTTAATCGGTCTTGCCACAATTATGCTCCCAAAACAGTTCATTTCTTAATTGTTACCTGAAAAGCATGGAACATAAAACAACGTCAACTACAAAGAGTTGGTGAGCTCACGGGTTTTTCACATTCACAAAATATTACAATGCAAAAATCGTTAATTTGCAAACTTATACGTAAACTTTTGTACTTAATAAATGTAAATCTACCACGATGCTTAACTTGAGACGCTACTGAGCCTTACCTGACCAATGTGCCCCATTATTTTACGAACGACCATAAGTAGCCCGTACACTTA
>NC_037539.1:33277996-33309539 GCF_001531365.2 Cynara cardunculus var. scolymus
TATTAATTCCAAAACTCCACCTTTTGATAAAATCATTTGAACATTTAAATGGGACTTTTGTATTTTACATTTTAAAAGTTTATAATATCAACTTTATTTTATTTGAAGCATTTCTAAAAATTTTGGCATTACGCAAGTTAACTTCATCAGTCACCCGCCGAGGCGTGATCTTCCGAACAGAATTTGGGAACTAATCCAGATGAACTCTAATCATCATAGCTAGATCCTAGTAAAATATAATTCTAAATATAGAACCTAAATTAGGTGCTAACCTGAAACTCAGAAATGACAGAATGTCACAAAGTCCTTTTCCAAAGAAAACTCGTTAAAGTCAGAAGCGACAATGGAACTGAATTCAAAAATGCCAGAATCGATGAATACCTCATCAATGAAGGCATCTCACAAAACTTTTCAGTAGCCAGAACTCCATAACAGAATGGAGTGGTGGAGCGAAGGAATAGAACCCTTGTGGAAGCAGTAAGGACCATGCTTGCTTCATCGGAGTTACCCATCACCTTTTGGGCTAAAGCCATTTCTACTGCATGCTTCATCCACAATCGGTCCATCATCAACAAGAGGCACCAGAACACACACTATGAGCTCATCAATCAGAGAAGACCAAATGTCAAGTATTTCCATGTTTTTGGGTGCAAATGCTTTATAGTCAATGATAGGGAATATCTTGGCAAGTTAGACAAGAAAGCTGATGAAAAGATTTTTTTGGGATATTCTCAAACCGCAAAGGCACAAAGTCTACATCAAAAGGACAAAGATTGTGATAGAAAGCATCAATGTGTCATTTGATGACTCCACTCCAATGACTTCTGGACACAACAGTTCAGGACTCCAACTTCAACAGAGAGACTCTGATTCATCACTTGGCAAACCCAATGAATCAGAGTTAGCTAAATTATTTGAAGACATCTTCGAAGAAGAAGTAATCTCTGGACATGCACCTACTGCCAAATCCACTTCCAGAACCGATGAAGAATATGAAGTCTCCAATGCTAAAGGTACAACTCTTACTGAAACTCATGTTACTTCACCTTCTACATCTTCTGTGTCTTTAGATCAAGAACAAGAACCAGAGTATCACTCTGGAGATGATCTCTTCGAGGGGGAGCAAGCAGTTCCATTGGTCGATGAAGAATTGCATCTTGTTGCTCCAAAACCCCAGTCGAGCACCAAATGGACAAAAGACCACCCACATCACCAAATCATTGGTGATCCAACATTTGGTGTCAAGACGAGATCCGCAATAGCCAATGAATGCCTCTTCACCAACTTTCTTAGCATGATAGAACCAAAGAAGATTTATGAATCCCTACAAAACCCAAACTGGATAGACGCGATGCAAGAAGAACTACTCTAGTTTGAGAGAAACAAGGTGTGGTCCCTCATGCCTCTACCCAAAGGGAAGACGACCATATGAACCAAATGGGTCTTCAGAAATAAGAAGAACGAAGATGGCATAGTCATAAGGAATAAGGCCAGGCTTGTTGCAAAGGGCTACTACCAGGAAGAAGGGATTGACAACGATGAGACATTTGCTACCATCGCGAGACTTGAAGCCATCAGGACATTCCTAGCCTATGCAGCACACAAAGGCTTTAAGGTCTATCAGATGGATGTCAAGTCTGCCGTCCTCAACGGCAAACTTCAAGAAGAAGTATACATGCAGCAGCCCCCTGGGTTTGAAGATCCAAAACATCCTAAGTACGTCTACTTTCTGGACAAAGCCTTCTATGGGCTGAAGTAAGCACCCAGGGCCTGGTATGAAACTCTATCCACCTTTCTCATCAACAATGGATTTGAAAAAGATACAATCGATACAACCCTCTTTCTCAAGAAGCATAAAGGTGACATACTACTTGTACAAATATATGTGGACGACATCATATTTGGCTCTACAAATACAAAACATTGCAAAAAAATCTCACAGCTGATGAAAAGCAAATTTGAGATGAGTATGATGGGAGAACTTAGTTTCTTCCTTAGTCTTCAAATAAAACAATCTTCAGAAGGGATTTTCATCAATCAGTCCAAGTATATGACTAACCTTCTAAAGAAATACTCTCTCAAAAATTCATCATCGATGAGAACACCTATGGCAACAGGAGCTAAGTTATTTGCTGATCCATCAGGCAAATCTGTGGATGTAACAACCTATAGAGGCATGATTGGATCACTCCTCTATCTGACTGCTAGTAGACCAGATATTATGTTTGCTACATATCTTTATGCAAGGTATCAATCCAATCCTAAAGAATCTCATCTCTCTATGGTCAATAGGATCTTTAGATACCTTAAGGGAACCCCTTCATTGGGTCTTTGGTATCCTAATAACTCTGGCTTTGATCTAATAGCCTATACAGATGCAGATCATGCAGGTTGCAAGCTTGATAGAAATAGTACGTCTGGAAGCTGTCAACTCTTGGGGGACAAGCTGGTAAGTTGGACATCCAGAAAATAGAATTATGTCTCAACCTCTACAGAAGAAGCAGAATATGTTGCTGCTAGTTGTTGTTCACAAGTTCTCTGGATGAAGGCTCAGCTTAAGGACTATGGCTTTCAATATGAAAAAAATACCAATCCTCTCTGACTTCAAGAGTGCAATAGCCATCTCTGCAAATCCTGTGCAGCATTCCAAGACCAAGCACATCGATGTAAGGTACCACTTTCTAAAAGACAATATTGAAAAAGGTAATATAGAGATGTATTTTGTTCCCACTGAAATTCAACTTGCTGACGTTTTCACAAAAGCTATTGATGAGAAAAGATTTTTATTCCTAGTTAGCAAGATGGGTATGCTTAATCTCACTACTTAAAGGCAATCATTAGTTTGAAACCAGAGATCCTCAATATCTCATGGTTATGCCTATAAGTGATAAATATTATAATGGCTATAAACACCAAGTACTCTAAACCAGAGCCTCTGGTTGTATAGACCAGAGCCTTTGGCCATTTAGAAACACTTGATTAAAATTTGGCTAAAACTTCTCATCGCTTTTGGAACTAGAGACCTCTGGTCCAAAGCATATACTTGGTATTTTTCACCAAGTACTCCCTTCCAAACCAGAGCCTCTGGTTGTATAGACTAGAGCCTCTGGATGCCAACTCTTTGAGATCAGAGCCTCTTTGGTCTCAAACTTGGACTTCCTTAGTCATTCATGTATATAATCAAGTCATTTTTCATCACCCTTTGGAACCAGAGACCTCTGGTCCAAAGCCAATACTTAGTGAACTTTTTCACTAAGTACTCTTTTCACAACCAGAGTCTCTGGTTCTAAAGACCAGAGCCTCTGGATTCAAAGTCTTTGGAATCAGAGCACTCGGGTCTTAAAGGCCCATCCATTTCACACATACTTACATGCACTTAACCAAAATTTCATATTTCTTTCCATCGCCTTCGAAACCAGAGCCTCTAGTTCTAAAGACCAGAGCTTCTGGATTTATTGTCTTTGGAACCAGAGCCCTCTGGTCTCAAAGACCCATTCATTTTCATATCCATTCATATACTTAGCCACATTTCATATAAGTTTTCATCATCATTCACAACCAGAGCCTCTGGTTGTATAGACCAGAGCCTCTGGTCATCAAAACCAACCTCCTTGTTGTTTCTAGGGGGAGTTTTAAACTCAAATCTCATCCCCATGCATCATATGAGGGGGAGTTTTTCTTTCATCTCAAAGAAGTTTCATTGCATAAATATGCATTTTCCATCCCAGAGCCTCTGGTTCTACTATCCAGAGCCTCTGGACACCAAAAATGCTATATAAATGATGAATAAATCACGTATATTCAACCAGAGCCCCTCTGGTCCTACATAATGGGTTGTCCATGCCCAACCAGAGCCTCTGGTTTGTCTAACCAATGCTCATTATTCATACAACCCAACATTCCATCGATGAACTTGTTCATCACTCTAAACCAGAGACCTCTGGTTCCCCATCCAAAGAGTCATGACCAACCAGAGCGCCTCTGGTTCCATGACAAAATCATTTTAATCCAAAAACCCATCTTAATTGAAAACTTTTTAAAGATTATACAAAATTGCAGCTTTTGTGACTAAAAACTAATACAACATGGGTTTTTAGAAAACCAAAACTTCGTAATTAGTATTTATCTTACAATTAGATGGAAATTTTAAATATATTTTTTTGGATTGATATTCAAGAGATATTATTTGGAATAATTATTTAATTATTCAAAATAATCCAAACGTCATCATACATACGTCTGACATTTCTACAGCCTGTTCCCCATAAACCCCTTCACATTATCCATCCACCCTCCCTATATTGACACGTGTCCTCCAACATTAATGGCATGAAATTGTCAAGACGGCACACGATCCCCACCATATCACCTTTTTACCAAACGTCTCCCCCCATAATCATTACCCTTTTAATATTATTTTTCTTCAAAACCGTTTCCCATTCTTCACCTATAAATAACCTTCTTCCCCAACCATTTCTAATTTACTCTTCCTAAACCTGCAAACTCTTAAGACGACCTGCAACAAGCAAAACCTGCAACTTCAATAGCAATGGCTTCTTCCGCCTCTCACGAATTGAACAACAATGACAGCCATGTGCAATCAACCGGCGCAGACAGCCGTGCACTGGTGTGCCTTACAATCAAGCCAAACAATCACACAATAGACCTTCGAACCAACCTGTTTGAAGACAGGTTTGCAATTATGATTGAATTTTTTTGAAAATTGCATCCTCCAACCCGCCTTGACCTTAACCGACAATGGCGTACCTCTCAAGTACGTCCAACAGTATTGGCAATCTTGTGAATTTTACCCTGAGAACCGTGGCATCATGGGGGACATTGATGCCCCAAATGATATGGTTTGCTCAATCAAGATATCCCGAGCAAAGGTCTCTAAAGTCCTTTCAATTCCCACTCGCCAAGAACTCGGCATTGACCAATACGCTGAGCCACCCACAAGTTCCGACATCCTCCGCTTCATTAAAGTGCTACGTTACAATCGTGACCTACTCAACGCCTCCGACTTTAATAGGCAGTTCTTGCCCTCAATGTGGATTATGTTCTTTTCCATATTGAACAGAGCTCTCACCTGCAAACTAGGGTCGATGGATCATGGCAACATCAACATCATGACGATAATGTATGGCCTGTTCTTCAACTTACCGATGGACTATGCTTTCCTCATCTACAATGAGATCCACGCAGCGGTATGTAAACTCAAGGCCGCAGGAAATCCTTTGACTTCTGTTCTCTTCCCTTGATTCCTTGCTTTCTTCATAAGGGACGCGATGAGGAGACACGATCTACCGGCCAATGAACCATACACTCCACAGTTCCTGATGAACGGCCATCGACCAACGATCTCCAAGGAAGGTTACACCACGGAGAGAACAGTTTCACATGCCATGCTCAGTGTCATACCAAAGACGTCTGAAATAAGGCAGAAGTATGAACGCTCTCTGCTTTCCCATGAATCGAGGGCAGCTACCCCAGAGTACTTAGAGTCATCCCCTAACACTAACGAGGGAGCACAGGAGTCGTCTTCATCGGATGATGAAGATGATGATGATGACACTCCTCGTGCATCCCCTGGCCCTTCACATACAATTCTCATCCCCTCTTCCCAAAGGGCAACCACCACCACCACTACCCCTGGCAATCAAGGCCAAAGGGGTATTGAACGAGGACTACCCAGTCCAATCCCCATCCCAGCCAGCCATCCAAAGGCCACTCTTCGGGCCTCTGGAGATGATGTAGCCGAGGAACCTCACCATCCATCGCCCCTCTCCCAACAGAGAGGCGATGAAGACATAAGAGCCGCATCGCCTCATGGCTCGCCACCACCCTTCACATACCTAGAGGCATGTGTTGCTTCTGACATTGAAATGCCTCAAAATCGTTTAGAGCGATCTCCTCTTCGTGCACAACCCCTCTTCGATACTTGATCTAGCGAAGGGGAAACACACTTACTTCTCTTACCCGGCCTCTGAAGCCGAGGAAGAAGAAGAAGATGGCGCAACATCAAGAGATAACTCCTCACTAGAGGGTTATCGAGGACTTGGTGGAAATCCGTCAATGCCTACATTTTCACAAGGCATTAAGGTCGCCTCTAGAGCTGAGGCTCAACCTGCAACATCCGTTGCTGTAGGGGTTACCCTTGTGGCTGATCTAGTCCCAAAGGCTGAGTTCCAAGCCTTTGTAGACTCGATTCAGCGTCCTTGGAAGACCTAAAACTCATCATCCAAGGGATTGTCGACAACCCACCTACCATCGATCTAACCCCCATTTGAGAATCCCTTGCATCCCTCGAAACCCAAACCAGAGACAACACCACCCACCTCCAAATGTTACAACAAACAATCACCCAACACCATTACACCTCATCCACCTTTGCCACCCAACGAAACCAACTCATGATGAATTCGATCGCCACCTTCACGGCCCAGGCAACTGCAACCGATGAGACACTAGCCTCCATCACCGCCCAAATACACACCATTTCCCAAACCCTTAACACCCTCCCAGCCACCATGATCTCCCAAATCCCTCAACCTACCCCACCCACAACATCATCAATCGATGAAACCTTAACCTCTCTCTCCACCCAAATGGCCAACATCCAAAACACCCTAACCTCTCTCCTAGCTACCATAATAGCCCACATACCCCAACCACCACCTCCTACACCCCTTTCTGCAGTCACATCTTTTGATGAAGCCTTCACTTCCTTCACTACAGAGGTTAGGAGACTCATAGCCGATCTACCCATCCCACCATCCACATCCACTTCCATCTCCGTGCCCCCACCTGCCTCATCATCCACCATGGAGTTCGCCACCAGGGCCGATCTAATGTCCCTGTCAAAGGCACTTATCTCATCTTTTAATGAGATAAGTACAAAATTCATCCATCGTGCTGTACAACCTACCAAGGCTCTCTCCCAGAGCCTTGTCGATCAACAGGCACGCACCAACTCTCTCCTTCACTCGATGGAGGAGAGTTAACAACAACAAGCCCTGAAGGCGTATCTTGCGGCCTTCAGGAAAGAGAAGAAGAAGAAAAGTAGCAGAGCTTCATGCTCTACCAGCCGCCCGTAGAAGAGGCCGAGGCATGAGGACCCAAACCCTGATGATTATGGTCTTGGTCCTCATGAGGGGAAGAACCCGCCTATCAATGCTCAACCAATGGAATCCGCTGCACCACCATCACCACCTCAAACATAAAATCAACCACCCTTATCATCCCAAAGAACCCGAGCGAGGGAACCAGAGGCCCAGCCTTCTGAAGATGTACACAATGTACATGTTCCCTTCGCCAACTCCCAAGAACCCATCGAGCTAAGCTCATCAACCGATGAAGAACCATCCACCCCACAAACAGAAACCAACCTACCCTTCACCCCATCACCAACTCCCAACCTACCCTTAACCCCTTCACCGACACCTCGCACCATACAACCCTTCACCACACAACCAGAACCCACAATCATCCAACCTTCCTCACCACAACAACCTCCAACCCAAACACAACCCTGTGAACCAGAAACCACCCAAACAGAAACCCATGAACCAGAAATCACCCCACCTGAGCCCAATGAACCAGAGCTACCCCAATCAGAGCCAACCCAAGCCATTCCATCACCAACCCACTCTTAACCCTTAACCCTTAAGCCAAACACAACCCACAACCCAACCAACCTAGGTTCAAGCGGATGTTCCCTCTCCATCGAGGCACCCTCCTCAAGGGGTCGTCGATGAAATCATCGCCAACATGGAGTCGCTAAGGAGACGTCCAGAGGTGCCGCCAAGGGAACCAGTCATGATGGAAAACATCCATCAATATTTATATCATGATCGTGATGAAGGTTTAGCCCTCAATCCTCCCATGCTTTCACCGGAATCTATGAACCTCCTACGCCACAGGTTTGTTAGACAGACTACTCAACCACCACAAGCTGTCTTTTCAAACAATGGAATAAGGCTGGTCATGGACATCAAGATAAGGACCTTCGCCAACAGAGCCATCAAGTATGTCGAGTACACAGTGGAGCGAGCCCATGGTCAAGTCAGCGTCTTCAATGACAATGACTTGATCAATCTCAATCCCTATGACTTGATCAAGCTTTATGCATACACGACTCAGGGACAGGATTAGGGCATACGATCTGGTATGGCAAACAGAGCGATTATGCAGACGATGGAGACCTTGGTGAAACATAAAGCCAAGAGTGACTTTGAAATTGCTCTTCGGCTTGGCATCGATGGACTTTCCTGCACTCTACCCAATGAAGACTTCCCCGGCTTGCAGGACAAGAGGTCTGCCTCTATACTTACTCAACCAGAACTAGGTCTGGTATACAAAAATGAGTTTGGGACGAAGAAATTCTTTAGGTTGACTGAGGCCTTCAAGTACTCAACAACAACACTGGAATGGTTTCGGAAGGCTATCAGAGACAGACTAGGAAGATCTCATGTGCCGATGGGAGAGGGACAGAGACTAATTCATGAGATCTCAACAGTCATCCAATACAAAAGACTGTTAATGCGCTTTTGCGATATATCACAAGGGAGACCATGAATGTAGTCTTACTTATGTTTTGTATTATATTATCTTTCATTTCATCGTTGTAAGAATTCATCATTTTGTTCGAATGAAAATTTGGCAAAAGATGCTTTTCTTTAGAATAGCCTTTGTTCTTCATTTATACTTTAAATGTTCCTAGAATAGTTCATGTTTGTTCTTTCATTACTTAGGGGGAGATTGTTATACCTCATAAGTCTTATGCATGGAAGTAATGAAGACAAATAAGTGATGAAGAACCAGAAGGCCGATGGAAGACTTCAAGGCAAAATGGCTAAGTCCGAAGAACAACCAGAGGGTCGATGAACTGACCAGAGATGCGATGGAAAGTGCATCTTCATAACCCCTCTGGGTACTAATGCTTGGAATTTTCCTCACTAGTTCAACCGGAGGCAAGCAATGAAGATATGAAGATAAGGTTGAAGTAACGACCCATGGAAGACAGTTGGAGATGACTAATCAACAACTAGATTCTACAAAGTTTATCTTGTTTTTATGTTTATCCATGTTTAGATAAGCTTTATCTGTTCTTAGAAGATTAGCTAAATAGTCTCACTAGATAGTTATCTTCTTAGCTAGATTTCTAGTATAAATAGGTGGTTAGGCCTATTGTAATCTAACTCTCTTTTACGTTTTTCACAATCATTGAAAAAAGTGAAATCTTTGACACTCAAGTTTATTCTTTGAATGTTCATAAATTGTTCTTGAGTGTTCATCATTTTATTCATCCAAACACTATAATTAGGTTATTCTTAACTTAGTTATTAGTGTTATTGAGAGATCTGGGATCAACATGTTATGTCCAGGACTGTCATCAAATAAGTATAGTGGGGACTGGTAGTCAGAGTGGTGGGCTTTATTTCTTCGACCAAAATTCTAAAACTACCAACTCGATTACTTCTAAAAATTGTGGTATGGTTCATTTTGTCTCTTATCGACTTTGGCACAGTCGTCTTGGTCACCCAGCTGACCAAGTGCTTCAGGTCCTTAAGGAAAAACTCAATATCAGTAATGACTCTTGTGGTCCTTGTGAAGTTTGCCATAAGGCAAAACAAACAAGAGAAAAATTTGGGAACAGTAAACATAAAACCCAAAATCTTGGAGATCTCATTCATCTTGATGTATGGGGTCCTTACCATGTTTCTAGTAAAGAAGGGTACAAATTTTTCCTAACGATTGTAGATGATTTTACTAGAGCTGTTTGGGTTTATTTCTTAAAAGGGAAAAATGAGGTTTGTGAATACATTGAAAGTTTCTATAATTTTTTGAAAACTCAGTTTGGCAAATCTRTTTAAATMTGTAGGACTRATAATGGGACTGRATTTGTTAACCAAAGATTAATTGAATTTTTTGAGTCCAAAGGAATTTTGCATCAAACTTCGTGTGTTTATACACCTCAGCAGAATGGGGTTGTAGAATGAATACATAGACACTTGCTTAATGTGGCTAGGGCTCTCATGTTTCAGGTTGGAATCTCGCTTAACATGTGGAATGAGTGTGTATTAACTGCCACGTATCTAATAAATAGAACTCCCACTTCTGTCCTAAATGGTAAGACTCCATATGATCTGGTTTATGGTTTTTCCCCTATTTTTACTCATCTGAGAAATTTTGGGTGTCTCTGGTTTGCCTTAATTCTTAACATAACTAATAAGTTTTCTCCGAAATCTGAAAAGTTTGTTATGTTGGGGTATGCAAATTCTAAAAAAGGTTATAGACTTTATAGTCTTGACACAAAGAAATTCTTTTTTTCTAGAGACGTCAAGTTTTATGAAAGTATTTTTCCTTTCAAGATGAGTAATGATGATACTGATTTGTTAAATATTGAAGGTGTTAACAATCTTAATTTCTTTGATACTTTGTCTAGTTCTTCTAATAATTTTGATGTTGTAGGGCCCAATGATGAGAATAGTGGACCTACTCATGATGATATTAATCATTTGTTTGAATCTAGAACTAGTAACCGTAGTGATCTAGGTAGCCTGTCTAGGACTGACAATAGGCAACCTCTAGGCAGCTCTGAAATCCGATATAGTCAAGATTCTTCTTTTGAAGAAGAAATTGATAGAAGAGTTACCAGTTGGCAGCCTTTGGGTAGTCCTAGCATGATTGCTAGACACTCTCGTGATGTTGTTCATACACCTGAAGGGATTAGCGAAAATACAAATGATGATTCTTTAGGTCATATATCTAAGGGTGATTCATCCCAAACTCAAACTGTTAGACGATCTTCTAGAATTAATAGCTTTCCTCGGAAATTTGATGATTTTGTCATAGAGGGTAAAGTTAAATATGGAATAGAAAGAGTTGTTAATTACTCTTGTCTGTCTACAGAGAATTTCTGTTGTCTCAAATTTAAATAAATCTGTTGAGCCCAAATCTTTTAAAGATGCTTCTAATGATCAAAATTGGTTAAATGCCATGAATGACGAGATGGAGGCTTTAAATAGGAATGGTACATGATTTATCACTGAATTACCTAAGAATAGAAAAGCAAATGGTTGCAACTAGGTTTATAAAACTAAATATAAATCTATTGGAGAAATTCAGAGATATAAGGCTAGGTTAGTAGCTAAGGGTTATAGTCAAAGGGAGGGTGTAACACCCCATTCCACACAATGCATGTAGCATATACTTTATATATAAGAAATACATGTTTGTACACCACATTTGTCCCTTAGTACAAGAATCTACCAGTACAAAATACATAACCCAAAAATTCAAATACATCTCTTGCACTAATCAATGTTCATCAATCAAAACTATACATCATAGACAAATCTTCATGTAGATAAGCATATAGGAAAATATCACATTTTCCCCTTCCCCTTACCGTCCGTACCTCCTGCAATACATATTTAAAATCACAAAACGAGAGTTAGACCAAAAGATCTAGTGAGTTACCCTATTTATGTTATTGCAGGGTGATAATCACCAAAACTTTTAAGTAAAACAACTTTCCATAAATATAGCAAATATATGAACAAGTAAGGGCATAGTACCAATACCTTTCACTTTTCAAGCCAAATTCTCTGCTTACAAATAATACATCAAATCCAAAATAGGTTTGTACTAACCAGATTATCATGATGCCACTTTTAAACCTTTCGAATCAAATAAGGTTAATTTAAAGTTTCAGGCCAAACCTGGTATCTTCTCCTCAATAACATCCAGACTATGCTTTCCAATAAGAACCCTGATCCTAAACCTTTAAGTCACAAAGAAATAAATATACCAGACCAGGTAAACTTAAAGAAAATAATAGTAGGAGTTATATTACATAAAACACACATAAATGCCACCCTTATATCAAATGTACACCTCTCCTTGATATGCCACCCTTATCCCATGGTACACATCTCCTTGATATGCCACCCTTATCCCATGGTACACCTCTCCTTTATATGCCACCCTTATTTCCTCATCAAAACATTTCACAAAAACAATTCTAAATAGGCCGCAATCAATGGAATTATTATCAGTTCAAAATTATATTTATCAAAATTCCCATTTTATGATAAAATAACAATTTTTATCAACCATGCATAAGGCATAAATACATATCCGGTCAACATAGGCTTGGCCGGACTTCATCCCCGGTCAAGTCTTGGCCGGTTTACCAAATCCGGACAACATATCGCCCAAGACTTGTCCGATTTAACATGAAACCTTGTCCTGATAACAAATCCGGACAACACTATTCACCATCACCCATTTTAACTAAACCGGTCACCATTTAGTCGTATTCCTACTTCTCCGTTCAAAATATTTAACTCATTATTCATAAATCGCTCCAATAATGTCCGATTTAAGATTAAATCGCTCGACTCATGATCGATTTAAGTTTTTCCCGGACCACTTCACCAAACAATTAATCTATAATCCGCTAAACTCTTATCCAGTTTTGGGTTTAAATCGTCCAAGCCCTGTCAGGTTTAGGACTAAACCGCTTGACTCTTGGCCGGTTTAAGTCTAATCCAGACAATACCTCAACTGATTCCAATTTCAAAATAAAATGAAAGTTTACATAATCTAGTTATGCAATTACAAAGAAATCCAAAACAGTTTAAACCATTCACCTTGAAAGCCTTTTTGAAACCAAATACTTGAAGTCAATTTGATCTTTAATCCATGAGTAATCCGATCAAGACTTCTCTTTTTAAATAGCACAAATTTTCAAAAATGACAAGAAGAGGAGAAATGGAGGCTAAGCCCTCCCTTTATACCTTTCTAAAACAGGAAGGTCGGCTAAACACCCCCCTTCCCACGTACACCCACTTTACTTCACACAATCATGCATACACATGACATACATTCATACTCACACACCCAATATGCATGTATGCTCATGTATACATACCATATTATATAAGCATTTCACTTTGACTTACCACATACACATAAACTCATACATGCATCTACATTATGCACATAATTTTCACACACTAGCATGATCAAATGTAACAAATTTATCATGCTATCACGTAATCACTTATCAAATAATCACACATTAATTACCTTGGGTGATAACCAGGATCCATTTATCACAGAGGGTCTTGACTATGAGGAGACTTTCTCCCCTGTGGTTTAAATGGTTACTGTTAGGTGTAATTTAGCCCTAGCTGTTCAATTTAACTGGCCTTTGTGTCAACTTGATGTGAATAATGTTTTTCTTTATGGTGATCGTGTTGAAGATGTTTATATGACCCTTCCTGAAGGGTATTATAGTTCTGAGGATACCCGTGTTTGTAAATTGGTTAAATCATTGTATGGTTTAAAACAAGCTCCTCGTCAATGGTATGCCAAACTTTCAGCTTGTTTAAATGAAAATGGTTTTGTGCAAAGTATAAGTGATTATCCGTTGTTTACAAAACATGTTGACTCTATTTTTCTTGTGCTTCTTGTTTATGTAGATGATATCGTAATAACAGGAAATAGTTAAAAAGAAATAAATAGTTTCAAAGAGTACTTGAAATCAAAGTTCTAATCAAAGACTTGGGGAAATTGAAATACTTTTTAGGAATAGAAATCCTTGAATGTATTAATGGTATTTGCATGTCCCAAAGAAAGTATTGCTTGGAATTATTAAATGATTTTGGATACTTAGGGTGTAAGCCTTCATCTACACCTATGGATGTAAACTTAGTTTTTTCAGATTCAAATAATTCTAAAGATTCTCTCTTGACTGACTGTATTGGGTATCAAAGGTTAATAGGCAGATTGATTTATCTTTTAGCCACTAGGCCTGATATTGCATTTGATGTTCACTGTTTGAGTCAGTTTATGCATGCTCCTAGACAGTCTCGTTTAAATCTAGCATTCAGAATTCTCAGATATATTAAATTGTCACCTGGAAAAGGAATCAGCTTTACAAGGTCATAATTTTTTAATCTTACTGCTCATGTAGATACTGATTGGGGTAAGTGTTTATCCTCTCGTCGGTCTGTTACTGGTTATAGTTTGTTTCTTGGAAATTCTTTAGTTCCGTGGAAAAGTAAGAAACAAAACATTGTTTCTCGTTCATCCGCCGAGTCTGAGTATAGGGCTATGGCCACTGTGTCTTGTGAAGTTATTTAGGTGCTTAAGATTTTGTCTGATCTGAATATAAATAACCTTTTTCCTGTTAGTTTGTTTTGCGATAATAAATCTGCTATCAAAATAGCAAATAATCATGTTTCTCACGTGCGAACCAAACACATTGACATTGATGTTCACTTTATTCGTGAAAAAATTCTCAGAGGTGTTTTAAAAATTGTAAAAATTTCTTCTCTTGAACAAACAGCAGATATTTTAACCAAAGCCCTAAATATTACACATCACAATTACTTGTGTTCTAAATTGAAAATGATTGACTTCTTTAAAAGTCAAGATTGAGGGCGGGTGTTAAAATACTCATATAAATTACAATCTTGATTTTCTCTAACTTGACTTGCTGTCCTTGTTTGTTACTTTGTTAACATAATAGGGTAGATTGTGTCAAGTTCAAAAGTTTAGCTGGTTGGCATAACAAGAGGACTGCGCCTAACTTTTGAAGATAGTACAAGGGTAGCGGAGCACATCAGTCAAACTTGAAGGGGAAATTCTGTCAATCTTTGAAAGATATATAAAGGGGCAATACGACTCATTTGGAGCTCACTTCTTCATTTCTACATTTCAAAAATCAGTTTTATTCTCTCTAGTTTTATACATTCTCGTTTCATTAAATTGTTGACGATTAGCAATAAGTTCTTCTAGTTTTTGTTTAAAGCAGTAGTAGATCCTTTACAAGTAAGTGTATTCTTTTCTTATGTACTTTGTTTACTATGGTTTTATATAATAAATCTTCAAAATACATAGTTTGAACATTATTACCAAATATGTATCAATTGAAATAAGTTGGTACCAGTTAAGTTTGTTGGTACAAGATATAAGATTTTGTTTATCAATTGTAATTGGTTAGTACACAATATTAGAAAAAAAAAACTCGATACCAATTGAGGGCAATGAAACTCATTTGTATTTTCTTTCCTCTTCTTATAATGGGGTGGAAATGTCAAAGATTGCTTGTAAAAGGAATTCCCATATCATGAACAAATCAATGATCACTTGAACCTATAAACATGCCTCTCAGTAAAACCATATTCAAGTAAAACGGTACATAGATTATAGAAATCAACAAAATAAGGTTTGCCCATTGCACCTATTGTATGTATATATATGATATAATGTGTGTGTGTGTATATATATATATATATATATGTATACTAACAACTAACAGACTTATTGGCACTGACTTCAAATATACGAAGATTTACACGAGATGATGAAAAAACTTGTGCTCAAAAAACATGAACATTCCTTGGAAATTTGACATAAGAAAGCACCATGATGATCTATTTGGCCCAATATTTCTAGATGTTGAAAGTGTAGTTTTGCTCGTAATAGCACTTGTTGTCATTGTCAAGGAACTGGATTGAATCCAAATGGAACGAGTTTAACACATATGAAATAAATAAAGGTCGAGTATGACTACTACCCAATAATTGTTTATTGATTGGCATCGATTTTTCACTGAAAAAAATGCATCAACATGAAATGAAGTTCACCAACAAATACTTTTCTTCTCCTCAATGTAACAAAGTTTCAAAAGTTTTTGTTTAATGTCACAATTTATCATAATTTCATTTTTTTACCCATATTGACTAGTAACTTGTTGATTTTGTAACATTTGTTGACGTGAATGTCAAGTATATCGTTCTTTCACTAGAACCCTTTTCGTAAATATTTGTAAATATTTGCTAAACCTTTTGCAAACTTGGATCCACGTCATAAGATGTTACAAGATTCACATGTTACCGATTAAAATAGGTATAAAATAAGAACATTTTGAAAGTTTGTAACATCAATTGAGAAGAAAATTCTTCATTATAGTAAATAGGAACTAAGCCGAACTTTGTTGTATTTTGATTCATTTTCCCTTTTTTTATTCAACAGACACAAGAAAGCAATCTTGATTTTTATAGCGAAGCACGTAAAAGCAAGGAAAGCACAAATTTTGGCATTTACCAAAACATCAGCATATGCAAAAAAAAACCTAAATCTTTGTTTCTCCAAGGATCTGTAGACCGAGGGCACACAAATCTTGAAGGAAGCATCAATAAAACTAGACCAAACCAAACGAACCAAATGGTAGAAAGGTTGTTTCCATAAAGACCCTCTATTATACATAACATAAATCTTTAGGGTGGGTTCGGTTTGATGGAATGATTTTGAGGGTTTTGGATTTTCTGAAAGGATTTGGAATGGAATTGAATTCCATTTGTTATAAAAATAAAAAAATAAGAGTAAACTACAAAATTTTGGTCCATGTGGTATACACGAATCTTTAAAAGTGGTCCCTAGATTTCAATAACTACAATATCGTCCTTACTGTTTACATTTTGCTTTGCAAATAGTCCCAAGACTTAATGTGATAACCAGTTAACAGTAGAGTCATTGTTTCAACTCATGAGGCTTGACTCATGAGGCTTGACTCATAAGGCTGTATTATTTGGATGACTCTATCTTTTTAAAACAAATATTATATTTTGTCAACTCATGAGATTTGAGTCATAAGCTTATTTTTTTTGGATGACCCTATTTTTTCAAAACAAATCTTATTATATATATATATATATATATATATATATATATTAAAAAAAAGAACCAAGAGGTAATTAGGTGAATCATGAGAATTATGTATTGAAGTGTTGGTGAATTGTAGTAAAGTTTGAGATATCCCTCTTTGATAAAAGATTGAAGATTGGAATAAAAAGATGTGTATAAAAAGGATGAAATTTATTGCATCAACTCATAAAGCTAACATATTTTGATGACTCTCTTTTGCAAAACAAATCTTATTATATAAAGCTAAATTGTTTTTACAATCATCAATAAACATATATATATATATATATATGTGTGTGTGTGTGTGTGTGTATGTATATGTATCAATCTTCTTTATATATAAGAGTAAGATCCACAAGAAATGATGTGACACTCTAAAAATTGAGTATTCTATATTTCTTGCATAGAGATTGAGTTTTGTGTAACCCACAGTGATGAAGAGATGAGAGATTGACAATTGATGGTAGGTATATGAGATGAGGTTGATGTGTCTTTATTTTAACTCTTGGGGTTTGATTCTTTTGGCTAATCCTTGTGATAACTGGATAATGATTATCACACTGAGGTAATTAATACGTGATTACTTTTTAAATGATTATGTGGTAGCATAATATTTTATATATGATCACGTGGGAATGTGCATATTTATGCTGAGAATATGTTAGTATGCATGAGTTTAAAATACATAAACATGCATGCTTATGGGATAAAAATAAAATGCATATATATATATATATATGTATATATATATATATGCATGGATGAATGTAGCATATGTATGTATGCATGCATATATGGGGATTATGTCATGCATGTAAAAAGAGAGAGGAAGAAGGTTGTAGTCAGCCGACCTTCCAAAAAGGGAAGGGTATAACAGGAGGACCAACCTCCATTTGCATTTTGGCTACCAATTTGTGAGAAGTGTGTGTGCGATTTAAGTTGATCGGATTACAAGATCTCTTTCAAAGTATTTGGTTTTCAAAAGGAAATTCAAGGTGAGTAGTTTATGTGTTTTACAATTCCTTTAAATGCATAAATTGTTGAAAATAATCTCTTATCTGATTTAAAAAGAAACAAATCGGATGTGCATTGACCAGATTAGAAAAAACCGGTCAAGACTGAACGATATATATATATATATATATATATTGGTCAAGAGTTAAGCGGTTTAATCCTAAACCGGGCATGTCTTAACCGGTTTAAGGG
Source organism: Cynara cardunculus var. scolymus (assembly GCF_001531365.2). Lineage (NCBI taxonomy): Eukaryota > Viridiplantae > Streptophyta > Magnoliopsida > Asterales > Asteraceae > Cynara > Cynara cardunculus. The sequence goes on from NC_037539.1 coordinate 33,295,928, forward strand.
TAAATCGATTATTCGTATCAGCCGGTTTATATATCGAGTGTGATAACCGGATCCTGGTTGTCACCTGAGGTAATGAATATGTGATTATTTGTTAAATGTGATTACGTGACAGCATAATAAATTGATACATTTGATCATGTTGGTATATGAAAATGTGCATAGTGTAGATACAGGAATGAGATTATATGAATTTATAGATGCACATGTTTTGTATGATATATATATATATATGTGTGTGTGTGTGTATATGATTTTATATACATGGATGAATTGTTTATTTGAAGGGGATAAATGTATATATGTATATACATATTGTGTTTATATGCATGCATGTGGGGTTAGGGGAGGAGGCTGTAATAACCGACTTTCCTGAAAAAGAAAGTATAAAAATGTAACGCCCCAAACCACACATTGCATGTAACACATATTTGAAAACACAAATACATGATATTATCTCATTCAGGTCCATTAGTACAAGAATCTATTATAACCAAATGCAAGGTCCAAAAATTCAAATACATTTCTTGTACTAATTAATCAAAACTGTACATCAAGACAGATCTTCATGTAGAAATGTATATAGGAAAATATCAAAATTTCCCTTTTCCTTTACCGTCCGAACCTCCTGCAATACATAGTTAAAATCATAAAACGAGGGTTAGACCGAAAGGTCTACTGACATACCCTATTTATGTTATTACAGAGTGAAAATCACCAAAATCTTCATGAAAAACAACTTTTCATATATATGAACAAATAAGGAAAAATTACCAGTATATTTCCACTTTTCAATGCCAAGCATTCAGATTATTCAAATCACATACCTTTGAACCAACTAGGTTCCATATAATGCCACTTTTAAACCTTTTCAAATCAACAAGGTTTATTTAAAATATCAAGCCAAACCTGTTATTTTCTCCTCAATAACATCCAGACTATGATTTCCAATAAGAACTTTGATCCTAAATCTTTAAATCACAAAGAAATAAAGATTCCAGACCCCAGTACTCTTCAGGGATATAATAGAAAGAGTTATATCGTACCACACACATACAAATGCCACCCTTATATCAAATGTACACCTCTCCTTGAAATGCCACCCTTACCCTATGGTACACCTCTCCTTGATATGCCACCCTTATCTCCTCATCAAAAAATTTCACAAAACAATTCCAAATAGACCGTAGTCAATGGAATTATTATCAATCCAAAATCATTTATATCAAAATTCCCATTTTATGATAAAATAACAATTTCTATCATTCGAGCACAAGGCACAACTCAAATCCGGTCAACCTAGGCTTGGCCGGACTTCATCTCCGGTCAAGTCTTGGCCGATTACCAAATCCGGACAACTCATCGTCCAAGGCTTGTCCGATTTAACACTTAAAATAATTTGCAATAACTTTGTCCGAATAACAAGTCCGGACAATATATCGACTAAGGCCTGGCCGATTTAAAATAATCCAGTCACCATATAGTCGTATTCCTACTTCTCCGTTCAAAATGCTAACCATTCTTATCATTCATAACTCGATCAAAGCTTAACCGGTATAAAACTAAACCGCTTAATGCTTCATCCGTTTAGGGCTTAATCGCCCAACCATTGTCCGATTAAACTTAATCCGGTCAGCCTTTGTCCGGATAAAACCCTTAAGCAATTAACTGATTTATTTCCAATAATAAATAACATTCAAATAAAACCAGTAACAAGTTTTATGCAAAAAGGTTTAGAAATCACTCAACTTAACAAGCCTTTTGAAAACAACCTTCTTGAAATCAGATACTTGAAATCCGGTCAACTCCCTCTATCCTTAAATCGCACAACTTTAAAAAAAATAGGCAAGAAGAAGAGAATGGAGGCTTCAACCTCCTTTTATACTTTCCCTTTAGCGAAAGTCGGCTACTAGAGTCATACTCCATGTGCATGCTTACAAAAGAAATCTCCCATGCATGTATGTATACTCATACACACACTATATGCATGTATGCTCATGCATACGTACCATGCATTTCATTTTGTCTTACCACATATACATACCTCCATACATGCATCTATATTATGCACATAATTTTTCACAAACTAGCATGATTAAATATAGCAATTTATCATACTGTCACATAATCATTTAATCAGATAATCACGTATTTATTACCTTTGGTGTTAACCAGGACCCAGTTATCACATTATCCATCACTCAAAAGAATTCCCTCCCGGAATTCCTTTAATCAAAAAGCCAAGGGTATTATGATCTCATATTTGACTCTAGTTCCCATGTTGCTTCCGAACCTTTGTGAAACTTCCACTGAACCTTTACCAGTCCTATTTCTTTATTTCTTAACACCCTGATCTTTCGGTCAACTATAGCTTCCAGTGTTTCCACAAAGTTCAGCTTACTATCTAATTTAATCTCTGGCATCGGTATAGCTAGACTCGGATCCGCCAAACATTTACGCAGATTTGACACGTGAAAAGTATTGTGAATCAGACTCAGTTCCTCTGGTAGCTATAACTGATATGCCACTGGCCCAATGCGCTTACATATTCTGAACGGCCCTACATACCTCGGACTGAGCTTTCCTTTCTTTCCAAATCTGATAACACCTTTCCATGGCGAAACTTTTAACATCACAAAATCACCTATATCAAATTCAATCGGTTTTTGACGATTGTCAACATAACTTTTCTGGCGATCTTGTGTTGTTTTGATTCTTTCACGGATCTGTTCGATCTTTTCAAAAGTTTCTTGGACAATCTCAGGACCTGCCAGCTGTTTTTCACCCACCTCATTCGAACACAATGGCGTTCGGCATTTACGTCCATACAACACTTCATATGGTGTTGCTTGGATGCTGGAATGGTAACTATTGTTATATGCAAACTCTATTAATGGCAAGTGATCATCCCACGATCCCCCAAAGTCAATAATACAACTTCTCAACATTTCTTCAAGAGTCTGGATAGTTCTTTCACTCTGCCCATCAGTTTGCGGATGATAAATTGTACTTAGTCGAATTTTAGATCCCAAAGCTTTCTGTAACCTTTCCCAGAACTTTGAAGTAAACCGACTATCTCTATCAGAGACAATAGATAATGGAACACCGTGTCTGGTAACAATTTCTTTGATATAAATCTGCGTCGGCTTTTCTAAAGGGTACATCTCTCTTATTGGCAGAATATGCGCAGATTTGGACAGATGATCAACAATTACCCAAATTGCATCGTATTCCCTTGGAGTTCGAGGTAACTTCATAACGAAATCCATGGTAATATGATCCCATTTCCATACAGGTTTCTCTAAAGATTGAAGACTTTCATAGGGCTTCTGATGTTCAATCTTAACTTGTAAACATGTCAGACACTGTTCCACATATCGAGCTATGTCTCTTTTCAATCCTGGCTACCAATAAAAAGGTTTCAAATCTCTATACATCTTATTGGTGCCAGGATGAATAGAGTATCGGGACTTATGGCTTTCATTTAATATCATATTTCGGATATTTCCAAAACATGGTATCCAAACTCACCCTTGAAAGCACATTAGTCCTTCATTATTCTGTTCCAGGTTTGAAATCATCTTACCCAACCTTTCTACTTTAACAAATTCTTCTTTTATAGCTTCTTATTGGCATCTCTGAATTTCCTTACGAATGTCGGGGATCAAGTTCATTCTCATTGCCACAGCTTTAATGGTTCCGCTCTTTTCTTTTCTGCTCAAAGCGTCAGCTACCACGTTTGCTTTTCCCAGGTGGTATAGGATCTCACAATCATAATCATTAACTAGTTCAATCCACCGACGCTGTCGCATATTCAATTCTTTCTGGCTGAACAAATGTTGTAAACTTTTATGATCATTGTAAATCTGACACTTTGTTCCCAGAAGATAATGCCTCCAGATTTTCAGAGAAAACACCACTACAGCTAATTCCATGTCATGGGTTGGATACTGCTTCTCATGATCTTTCAATTGTCTTGATGCATAAGAAATCACTTTTCCTCTCTGCATCAGAACACATCCTAACCCTAACTTTGATGCATTGTTGTAAACCACAAAGTCTTCAGATCCATCTGGTAGAGTTAATATCGGTGCACTACAAAGATAATCTTTAAATAATTGAAAGGCTTCTTGCTGTTCTCCTTCCCACTGGAATTTAACGTTCTTTCAAGTCAACTTAGTTAATGGCACGACTATTTTAGAAAAGTTCTGAATAAACTTACGATAATAACCAGCCAATCCTAAGAAGCTTCGGACTTCATAAGGATTTTTCGGAGCTTCCCATCTTGCAACTGTCTCTATTTTTGTTGGATCCACTTTTACCCCTGCTTCTGAGATGACATGACCCATGAATTGAACTTCTCTTAAACAGAACTCACATTTAGACAATTTTGCGTACAACTTTTCTTTTCTCAACAATTCTAATATCAGACGAAGATGTTCCGCGTGCTCTTCTTTGGTCTTAGAGTATATAAGAATATCATCGATAAATACAATAACGAATTTATCAAGATACTCTTTACATACTCAATTCATTAAATCCATAAAGGTTGCGGGCGCATTAGTTAAGCCGAATGGAATAACTAAGAATTTGTGATGCCCGTACCTTGTTCTGAATGTTCATCTTCTTCCCTGACTTTGAGTTGATGATACCCTGACCTTAAATCAATGTTGGAGAAATAACTTTCTCCCACCAATTGGTCAAACAAATCATCAATCCTCGGTAAAGGATATTTGTTTTTGATTGTCAACTTATTCAATTCACGGTAGTCTATACACATTCGCATAGACCCATCCTTCTTCTTGACGAATAAGATCGAAGCACCCCAAGGTGAAGTGCTAGACCTAATAAATCCCTTATCAGATAAATCTTTCAACTGTGCAATCAGTTCTTTTAATTCAGATGGAGCTAAACAGTATGGCACCTTTGCTACTGGTGCAGCCCCTGGTACTAAATCAATTCTGAACTTAATGACTCTATCTGGTGGTAATCCAGATAAGTCTTCTGGAAAGACTTCTGGATATTCATTAACAATTGGAATTGATTCTTTTTTTCCCTTTTCTTTCTTCAGATCAATTACATATGCCAAATATCCTTGGCATTTCTTCCGAATACTTTTCTGGGCTTTCATTACTGACAAAATACTAGTATAGTGATTCTGACGATCACCATAAATAATAGTTGTTCCTTGGTCTGGCAGAACAATTATGATCATTTTCTGATTACAAACAATACTAGTCTGATACCTTGCCAACCAGTCCAAACCTACTACTACATCAAATTCTTTCATCGGCATGAAAAATAACCGGATCGGAAGTTCATAGCCCTCAATAACAATAATACAGTTATTGAACACACTAGTAACAGTTTCCTGACTATTAGCAGTATCAACTACTAATTCATCATCAAGTAACACATAATTCAAACATGCAGTTTGAGCAAACAATGGTGATACAAACAAAAAGTTTGCACCAGAGTCAAATAACACCTTAGCATGTATTGAATTCAGAAGGAATGTACCTGTTACTACATCCGGCGATGCTTCTGCCTCATTCTTAGTCATCTGGAACGACCGTCCTCGCGCCCCTCTTTGCCCTCCTTTGTTCACTGTAGGCCTTCCCCGAGTACCCGACGCGTTACTCCCCATTGTTATCTGCGGAGTTCTTAACAAAGGATAATTCGGTCGAATGTGATCCGGAGAGTTGCAGTTAAAACATCTTCGATTAGCTGGGCAATTTCTAGACAGATGACCTGCTTCACCACACTTATAACACTTTCTTGGATCTGTCTTACACTCACCCTGATGTATCTGTCGGTATTGTGTACAAACTTTCTCACCGACTTTCTGCTCGGGTTTGTTATTATATTTTATCATTTTCGACCCTCAGAAAGATGAAGGCCCTTCCTACCTTCTCTATTCTACAATTTTTCCTTCTGACTGTCTGTTCTTATTTCATTCGGTCACGTCAGCCGTATCTACCGTTAATGAAAAGGTATTGGGGTTCATGGCAATTACAAACTCTCTAATTGAGGGTTTCAAAACCCAAATATACCTTTCTATCTTCATGGATTCGGTTGAAACATAATGTTAAGCAAAGCGAGAGTATTCAATGAATCTTTCAGTATATTCTCGAACTGTTCCATTTTCTTGTTCTAGCTTCAGGAAATCTTCTTCCATTTGCCTCACTGCTGTCTTAGGACAAAACTGGTTCTTGAATCAGTCCACGAATTCTACCCAAGACAAAGTCTGTAAAACATCCGTTCTAGCAGACGATTCAACTTCCCACAAGAACAAAGCATTTGACTTTAATACAGAAACAGCAAATCGAACTTTATTTATTTCCGGACACCGAATGGTGTTGAATACTGATTCCATATCATTAATCCAGCACACGGCTTTCACTGGTTCTCTTTCTCCAGAAAATGTTGGTGGCTTACATGCCAGAAACATTTTAATATCCCCCTCCTTGTTGTAAGTAACTGGTACCGAAGGACGAACTTCTATTCTCTCTGTTTCTACCCTGGCCGGTACTCCCATAATGGATGTCATAGTTTCCCGCAATTTTTCCATTTCTTCAGCCAACATATCCCTGGTTACATATTCAGGGTGTGGCACCGATCTCTCCTGAACATTCCCATAATGGGATTCTTCATGTTCAGTATGTACTTCAGTCCGACCCCTTCCCTGAGACTGACTTCTTCCTCTGCCTCGTCCCCTTGGTCTTCCCCGACCTCTATTTCCAAACATGCTAGTCGGAAGATTAACGGGCGATTCTTCCCTTTCCTAAGATTATGCATGAGCCATTCTTTCAGATCTTCGGGTTTGGCTAGACATCTATAGATTTTAGTGTTAATAATCACGTATTCACATTCCCACATATAATTAAGTATTCAAGTTCAGATGTGTACCTGTAAATTTATAATTACACTAGCCAGATGTAATTAAAATTTACCTTACACACTGTTCTTCCAACCCATCATATTTATTTCCAATGGAGCTAACTATGTCCGGGACCCTTAACATGCAATAAAATAGTTTAAGTCTAGGTATCATGCTGTTAAATACCTAAATCCCTTAAACTCAGGCTCTGATACCACTTTCTATAACTCCCCAAACCCACATTGCATGTAACACATATTTGAAAACACAAATACATGATATTATCCCATTCAGGTCCCTTAGTACAAGAATCTATTATAACCAAATACAAGGTCCAAAAATTCAAATACATTTCTTGTACTAATTAATCAAAACTATACATCAAGACAGATCTTCATGTAGAAATATATATAGGAAAATATCAAATTGTCCCTTTTCCTTTATCGTTCGGACCTCCTGCAATACATAGTTAAAATCACAAAACGAGGGTTAGACCGAAAGGTCTAGTGAGATACCCTATTTATGTTATTACAGGGTGAAAAGCACCAAAATCTTCATGAAAAACAACTTTTCATATATATAACAAATAGGGACATATTACCAGTACCTTTCCACTTTTCAGTGCCAAGCATTCAGATTATTCAAATCACATACCTTTGAACCAACAAGATTCCATATAATGCCACTTTTAAACCTTTTTCAAATCAACAAGGTTTATTTAAAATATCATGCCAAACCTGTTATTTTCTCCTCAATAACATCCAGACTATGATTTTCAATAAGAACCTTGATCCTAAATCTTTAAATCACAAAGAAATAAAGATTCCAGACCACGGTAGTCTTAAGGGATATAATAGAAAGAGTTATATTGTACCACACACATACAAATGCCACCCTTATATCAAATGTACACCTCTCCTTCATATGCCACCCTTATCCCATGGTACACCTCTCCTYGATATGCCACCCTTATCCCATGGTACATCTCTCCTTGATATGCCACCCTTATCTCCTCATCAAAAAAATTCACAAAACAATTCCAAATAGACCACAGTCAATGGAATTATTATCAATCCAAAATCATTTATATCAAAATTCCCATTTTATGATAAAATAACAATTTCTATCATTCGAACACAAGGCACAACTCAAATCCGGTCAACCTAGGCTTGGCTGGACTTCGTCTCCGGTCAAGTCTTGGCCGGTTACCAAATCCGGACAAATCATCGCCCAAGGCTTGTCCGATTTAACACTTAAAATAATTTCCAATAACTTTGTCCGAATAACAAGTCCGGACAATATATCGACTAAGGCCTGGCCGATTTAAAATAATCGGTCACCATATAGTCGTATTCCTACTTCTCCATTCAAAATGTTAACCATTCTTATTATTCATAACTCCCTCAAAGCTTAACCAGTTTAAAACTAAACTGCTTAACGCTTGATCGGTTTAGGGCTTAATCGCCCAACCCTTGTCCAATTAAACTTAATCCGGTCAGCATTTGTCCGGATAAAACCCTTAAGCAATTAACTGATTTATTTCCAATAATAAATAACATTCAAATAAAACCAGTAAAAAGTTTTATGCAAAAAGGTTTAGAAATCACTCACCTTAAAAAGCCTTTTGAAAACAACCTTCTTGAAATCAGATACTTGAAATCCGGTCAACTCCCTCTAACCTTAAATCGCATAACTTTAAAAAAAATAGGCAAGAAGAAGAGAATGGAGGCTTCAACCTCCTTTTATACTTTCCCTTTAGGGAAAGTCGGCTACTAGAGCCGTACTCCATGTGCATGCTTACAAAAGAAATCTCCCATGCATGTATGTATACTCATACACACACTATATGCATGTATGCTCATGCATACGTACCATGCATTTCATTTTGTCTTACCACATATACATACCTCCATACATGCATCTATATTATGCACATAATTTTTCACATACTAGCATGGTTAAATATAGCAAGTTATCATGCTGTCACATAATCATTTAATCAAATAATCACGTATTTATTACCTTTGGTGTTAACCAAGACCCAGTTATCACAAAAAAGGAGGGGTTGGGGCTCTCTTCACTTCTTTTACCATCTCTGGAGCTCAAGTGAGCGATTTAAGTGAAACAAGAGTTGATCGGATTGCTTATTTTATCTGAAATCTTGAAGTTATTTTCAAAAGAGTCTTCAAAAGGTGAGTGGTTTATATTCTTTTTAAAACTCTTCATGAATTGATTGTAGAAACTGTACTCTTGTTTAAAAGTCAATTTTTGAGGTGTTGTCCGGATTAGCCTTAAACCGGTCAAGGCATAAGCGGTTTAGCCTTAAACCGGTCAAGGGATAAGCGATTTAGCCTTAAACCGGTCAAGCGTTAAACAATTTATAACATTGAGCTTGTTAAATATTTTAAACGGAGAAGTATGAATAAGACCATGTGTTGACCGGATTATTTTAAATCGGATAAGTTTTGGGCGATATGTTGTCTGGATTTGTTATCCGGACAAAAGTGTTGAATTCTCTTTAAGTGTTAAATTGGACAAAGCTTGAGAGAGAGTTGTCCGGATTAATAAAAACGGACAAGGGTTTTGTATTGACCGGATTAGTAAATCGGTCAAGGCCTGACCGGAGATGAAGTCCGGCCAAGTCTGTGTTAACCGGATTTGTGCATGGACTTGTGTATTATTTACACAATTGTTATTTTTGGTATTCTTGTATAAAAGAAAAAAAAATGGGAATATTGATAAAGAATGATTTTGAACTAATGATATTCCATTAGAATTTTTATGTCTGCGATCTGTTCTAATTGGAATTTTTTTGGTGAAATATTTTAAATGAGAAAATAAGGGTGGCATATCAAGGAGAGGTTTACCATGGAATAAGAGTGACATATCAAGGAGAGGTGTATCTTTGGATATAAGGGTGGCATATGTATGTGTGTTATGTTATATAACTCTTACTATTATATCCTTTAAAATTAACATGGTCTGGATTCTTTATTTCTTTGTGATTTAAAGATTTAGGATCAAGGTTTTTATTGGAAATCATAGTCTAGAGGTTTTAAAGGAGGAAATAACAGGTTTGGCCTGAAACTTTAGATAAACCTTGTTGAATGAAAAAGGTTTAAAAGTGGCATTATATGAAACCTGGTTAGTTCAAACCTATAAAGGTTTGAAGTATGTTATCTGAATAGCTGAATGTTTGGCTTGAAAAGTGGAAAGGTGCTGGTAATATGTTCGTATTTATTCATATATATATATATATATATATATATATGAAAAAGTTATTTTGTACAAGGTTTTGGTGATTATCACCCTGCAATAACATGAATAGGGTAACTCACTAGACCTTTCGGTCTAACCCTCGTTTTGTGAATTTAAATATGTATTGCAGGAGGTACGGACGGTGAGGGAAAAGGGAAAATGTGATATTTTCCTATATGCATTTCTACATGAAGATTTGTCTATGATGTATAGTTTTGATTGATGAACGTTGATTAGTACAAAAAATGTATTTTGAATTTTTGAGACATGTATTCTGTATGGTAAATTCTTGTACTAAGGGACCTGAATGGTATATAAACATGTATTTCTTCCGTATGAAGTATGTGCTACATGTAATGTGTGGGATGAGGTGTTACATCGAGCGATTTAAGAACTTTGAGCCATATTATGAGTTTTAACTCAGAGAAGTATGAATACGATTATGTGATGATCGATTTATTATAACATGTTATTCGGATTGATAAATCGGATACAGTATGAACGGTATTGTCCGGATTGGTAATCCGGACAAGGTTGTGTGAATAAATCTAAGTGCTAAATCGGACACTATGGTTAATGTTGTCCGGATTTATAATCCGGTGAGAGTTTTGATCGGATTATGTTTTAACTTGCCACTTGGTTAAGAAATGGGAATTTTTGATAAAATGAATTTGAACTGATAAAATTCCATTTGACTGCGGTCTACTATATATGGAACTGTGTGGCATATCAAGGAGATGTGTACATTTGGATATAAGGGTGGCATTTGTGTGTGTGTGTGTTACGTAATATAACTCTTACTATTATATCCTTTAATATTACCGTGGTCTAGAATCTTTATTTCTTTGTGACTTAAAGATTTAGGATCAGGGTTCTTACTGGAAATCATAGTCTGAATGTTATTGAGGGGAAGATACTAGGTTTGGCCTGAAACTGTGAATAAACCTTATTTGATTCTAAAGGTTTAAAAGTGGCATCATGATAATCTGGTTAGTACAAATCCATTTTAGATTTGATGTATTACTTGTAAACAGGGAATTTGGCATGAAAAGTAAGAGGTATTGATATTATGATCCTAACTTGTTCATAGAATTGTTATAAATATGAAAAGTTGTTTTACTTAAAAGTTTTGGTGATTTTCACCCTGCAATATCATAAATAGGGTAACTCAATAGACCTTTCGGTTTAACCTTCGTTTTGTGATTTTAAATATGTATTGCAGGTTGTGCTGACGGTAAGGGGAAAGGAAAAATGTGATATTATCCCTATATGATTATCTGTGTGAAGATTACTGATGGCATGTATAGTTTTGATAGTTGATCTGGTTTAGAGCAAGAATTGTATTTGGAATTTTTGTACCATGTATTTTGTATTGGTAAATTCTTGTACTAAGGGACCAATGTGGTGTATAAACATGTATTTTTTTTTTATGAAGTATATGTTATGTGCAATGTGTGGTATGGGGTGTTACAATCCTATAAACTCATATCATTAACTCATGTTGGCTAACCCTCCACACTCATGGGTTGGATCATTTTGGCCAGCCCTTTGTTTGCAAAAAAAAGTCATCTTTATAAAAAAATCTTTATATATATAGGGCTCTCTCTCTCTATAAGTAAGATTCACAAGAAATAATGTGTTACCCTAAGGATTGAGTATTATATATATCTTGCATTGAGGTTGAGTTTGTGTATCCCATATTGATGGAGAGATGAAAAATCGACAATTGATGGTAGATATATAAGAGGTGGTTGATGTGTCTTTATTTTAACTCACGGGGTTGGGTTCTCTTGACTAATCCTATAAACTCATATCACTGGTTTATGTTGTCTAACCCTCAAAACTCATGGGGTTTGTTCATTTTGACAAATTCTCTAATTGCAAAAAAGTTGTCTGTATAAAAAAATAAATATATGAATACAAAATAAAGCTATAAAATAATAAGGTGGCATCATTAAAACCAAATATTTTAAATTTCTTGCATACTGGATGGATTTTTGGTATCCACATTGATTGGAAATTGATACGTCAATGAGGAAAATAAGTATATAAGAGAAATATGAGTTCCCTTTGAAAATTAAATGGTTCATTTGGCTATATAAGTCATGTTTATCTTTAAATGTTTGGAGCAATTGTCTAAATTCACGAACAATTGTCTAAACTCATGTGATTGGATCATTTTGACTGAACATTTTAAACATATGCGGTCGACTCATTTTGGCCAACCCTTTTTTATTAAAAAATTGATCTATACTAAATATTAATTGAAGAGAGAGTTTTAATATGTTTTTGAAAGTAAGAGGCGAAACCGTTGATGCGACATCCTAATAATTGAATATTCTTCCATCTTGAATTGTGATTGAGTTTTATATATCCCACACTAATTGAGTGTTGAAAGATTGACAAAAATGTTGGATATGTAAAATGAGGTCGAGATGCCTTTGTGACAACTCATGAGGTTGGTGCCCCTTTGTTGATTCTCTTAACAACTATGGTTAGAGATTTTGGCCGACCCTCCGAACACATAGGGTTGGTTCATTTTGGCCAACTCTCTTTTTGCAAGAAGGGTTAATCGATATTAAAAATTAATTATATAATATAATCTATTATTTCTATATTTAAAAGTAAGAACCACAACCATCAATGTGACACCCTAAGATTGAGTACTCTTTAATCATGAATTGTGATTGAGTTTTGTCTATCCCATATTGATAGGTAAATAAAAGATTGACATTGAATTATAGATATAAAGGAAGATTGAGGTGTCTTTGTGGCAATTCATAGGGCTCACTCCCTTGAATGACTATATAAACTCTATATTTAAGGTCTTTCCACAGAATGCTTGGATCACTGGAATTGAGATATTCAAATTTCAGCATAACGTCAACATGTTTCCGAAGATAAATGCTCGTGTAACATCCAAAAATTTTCGAATACTTTAATATATCATAGTGAGTATCCCAAGATCAAACACTTACATTGCAGCGGAAATAAAATTTCTAATCTTACAAATTATATCACCATCTAAATTACAATCTTGAGGAGCATAACTTTGCTTTATAACAATGTCTTGATCTGCACTTATCCTTCTTTGAAGTTAATCCTTATTTCTCTTTATTGCACTTTTCTTTCCACTCAAAAGTCGCCTGGGTAAAAAGTTTTAAAAGAGTTTTGGGTGAGCCTTAGGCCCAATGAATCCACGGTTTTCATGCATGAACAACAACTTTTATGATAAACAATTTTCACGAAGCTTCATAAATTAGCATGCTTTGATGAGAATAACACTTTTCACAAAATAACGATATTATAGTGCGTGTCTACATCACGTGCGTGTCTACATCACAAAGCAACGACGTCATGGGAGATGTCTACCTCACACATCATTACCTGGCGAACTCACACAGCATGTCCGCACTTACGGCTTAGACAAGCTCACAAAGCATGCTCGTCTTTACAAAATCATACCGTAGTACATCC
>NC_037539.1:33309694-33311017 GCF_001531365.2 Cynara cardunculus var. scolymus
CCAAACCGATCTTTAACGTGGCTAGCGTCTCCCCAATTGGTGCCAAACTAGCTACGATGTAGAGCATCGTCAACTCTCATTACAGCGTCCACCGTCGTCTTTTCTCACAATAGTTCTCCTTCTTGACCCCAAGCTACACATAAAATTACAAACTCCCATTTTATACTAAACCCCATCGGCGGTTTCACGGAATATGAAACGATAAGTCATGATTAATAGTCGTTGGTTTCATGACCATTGGGTTTCCTGTCATTAAATTACATTTAATTTTTTTTTTCTTTTTTTGGGTTATTACAAACTTTCCCCCTTAATAAAATTTCGTCCTCGAAATTTGCCTATGCAAATAAATGATGAATCAACTCACTATATCATCAATACTTTGAGTTCATATTATTCTCAAAGCTAAACATATTCTCTCCCCACTAAATCAAATTAGTGGGAGTTTGTCACCAAAACTTTATCCACCAACAACCAAAACTTTATCCACCAACACCACTCTACATCTATTTTATCTCATCTTACAAATGTGTTTTGCATAGACAAATCTCTATTAATGTCATTATATCTAACGATATTAAACCATCTAACGACTTCTCTACTTTAATCTGGTTTAATACAAACCCCAAATTAACTTAAATCACCACTCTCATCACTATAAATCAATCTTTAGTCACACATCTATCAATAATAAAATCTTCCATCCTCAGTTTAAGTTTAGGTTTCAGTAACCTAATTTACTTAAACTTTGCTCTGATACCACTTGTAAATTCCCAAAATTTTCGAATACTTTAATATATCATAATGAGTATCCCAAGATCAAACACTTACATTGCAGCGTAAATAAAATTTCTAATCTTACAAATTATATCACCATCTAAATTACAATCTTGAGGAGCATAACTTTGCTCTATAAAAATGCCTTGATCTGCACTTATCCTTCTTTGAAGTTAATCCTTACCTCTCTTTATTGCACTTTTCTTTCCACTCAAAAGTCGCCTGGGTAAAAAGTTTTTTAAAAGAGTTTTGGGTGAGCCTTAGGCCCAGTGAATCCATGGTTTTCATGCATAAACAACAACTTTTATGACAAACAATTTTCACGAAGCTTTATAAATTAGCATGCCTTGATGAGAATAACACTTTTCACAAAATAACGATATTATAGTGTGTGTCTACATCACAAAGCAACGACGTCATGGGAAATGTCTACCTCACACAGCATTACTTGGCAAACTCACACAGCATGTCCGCACTTACGGCTTAGACAAGCTCACAAAGCATGCTCGTCTTTACAAAATCATACCGTAGTACATCCCCATTGACATA
>NC_037539.1:33311067-33313327 GCF_001531365.2 Cynara cardunculus var. scolymus
CCAAACCGATCTTTAACGTGGCTAGCGTCTCCCCAATTGGTGCCAAACTAGCTACGATGTAGAGCATCGTCAACTCTCATTACAGCGTCCACCGTTGCCTTTTCTCACAATAGCTCTCCTTCTTGACCCCAAGCTACACATAAAGCTACAAACTCTCATTTTATACTAAACCCCATCGGCGGTTTCACGGAATTTGAAACAATAAGTCATGATTAATAGTCGTAGGTTTCATGACCATTGGGTTTCCTGTCATTAAATTACATTTAATTTCTTTTTTTTCTTTTTTTAGGTTATTACAGCTGGCCTTTTCTTTGTCTTGCGACGAGCATTGATTGTTTTCTTCTAAAATGTCTAAAATGACCACACAGACAACGTGCACTTTGAATCCATAATCCATGGCATATACTTCTTTCCATTTACGTCAAGGGCTGCAAACTCAATCTTTGCAAGGTTCGACATATTATAACTATCAAACAACGAGATAAAAATTAGAATCCATTTATATCGATAAATATTGCAATATAGAGAAGTGGGAGAACTATAAGTACCAACATGCTCAACAAAAAATATAATTCATCCGGTAAAAGATTATTGACAGAAAAGATTAGTGATATAAGTATCAGAAGGAGGAGAATTAGAACTCGATGAAGCATCTTCAGAGAACTGTTCTGAACATATGAATTGGAAAAAGGAAGAGTAAAAGTACGTATGTTGAGAAATAACCTAACTGTTAATTTATAATGTAAAAATATAGTTGTTGGAAAAAAATGTTTATTACCATTATATATATTCGTTGCAGATGATTTTGTAAATAAAAATGATAATTAACACATAAAATTAATAAAGTTTATAATACCAATGATGATACAATTGCGAGAGAATAAAATTTTCATAAATAAAAGTTGAAAAGTTAGTATGACCATAAAATTAAGCATGCATAAATAATAGTTATTATGAGCATAAAAGCATAAGTATCAAGGAAATACATACATTGATTAGAACTCTCGTGCTGATAACGTGTTGAAGATTAGCAATGATTATCACTGATTAGTAATAGCATTAACAATTTATGAACAGAAAAAAGAAAATACTTGAAGATCTAATGATCACTTATAAAAGTATATCGAAGTGTGATTTAACTTCTACATAATGGGTTATTTATACCCAATAAATTCTTATTCATTTATATGAGTTAAAAGGGTAATGACATAGTAGATTTGGCATAGGGTTTAAATGGTTATCCATTTAATTTAACGAGTTAAATAAATTAATTAAAAAAGAATAATGATTTATAAATTGTCCAAAACACGCACATACATAGAGAGATGAGAGAGGGTTCAAACGACAATACCATTCAAATAAGAAAATACAAGAATAAATGTTAACCATCCATTTAATTTAATCAACGATTGAAAAAAAGATGGCAATTATTATAATTATAAGGAAATCCAAGTTTTTTTATTAAAAGACTAGAAAGGTACTCGCATAATGCAGCGAGATACATCTTGATTTTAATGTTCCATTTTATATTTTGGCTCTATCGATGTTATAATGTAATTTTATGTGGTTTTGATAAAAAAAATGTTTTTATTTTTGAATAAAATATAAATTTGAAAAGATTATAAAATTTTGAAAAAAAATAATCAATATTAGTATCAAATTAACTATTTAAAAGTTTGTTTTTGTGTAATTTCTTTAATTCAATTTTTTGTTATACTTTAGTTGAAGTTTAAAAACAAACTAATTTATTTTTGGTTTAATAAAATATTTTTTTAAGATAATAATTAAGTATTATGTTAGAACTTAATGATTATCTTCATTATATTTTAGATTCGATATTGAAAATGATGTTTATCATGTATTTGATTATACTTATCTGCAGTTAGTTACACGAATTCAAATATGGAACTTTAATAAGATGTACTCACGCACATTCTACTTGTAATCTTGAATTTTAAATAATATACATCAATAAACAGTTTTATGCATAAAAATTGTTTTTAAGAGTTTTTGTCAAATGTTTCATAACATACTAGAATAGAATAGTACACGTGCAATGCAGCGAGATACATTTTGATTTAATTGTTTCGTTTTATTTTGTTCTCATCTATGTTATAATACGATTTTATGTAGTACTGAAAAAACGATAATGTATATATTTTTTGAATAAAATATAAATTTGAAGTTATGATAAAAAAAATTATAAAAATATTCATATTAATATCAAATTAAATATTTAAAAGTTTTTGTTTTTTTTTTT
>NC_037539.1:33313627-33338058 GCF_001531365.2 Cynara cardunculus var. scolymus
AGATTCATAATAAAAGAGGGAATACAAGAATAGACAAAATATACTTTTATTATAAAAATATAATATCAAACAAAGTTTATTAGACTTTATAAGAATCGWCCTACTAGTTATTGTAACAAAAACATTTATTGGTTGGTGTCGGTATGCAATACCCGTGATGAAAGCCTTTCGCCTTACAGTTTGGCACACAATCTGAACCATCATTGCAGAATCCAATGAAGACCTCCTGTGAATGTGCTGTACATTACCGTATGCAATCAGCTTGTGTAATAACCCTCTCTTCTTGGTAATAAAAATATAAATATACAATCTTGCATGGTAGAGACATATATACAGTATGAAGAAATGTAATGCAAGGAATCAACATCACAAACAATACAACTATTGCAACATTCTAGCATGATAAACTTATATCAAATAATGTTGTATTTGAGAAAGTTCTATTATTCGATATAGAAAAATATGAGTGTGGCACTGAAAACCCAAACTTAAAACTGTTTTGTTTAGAAAGTGTCAAAGAATATGAACTATTCCTACATTATTCAATAAATAAAGGTAAATTTGTTTTGTTCACAAATTATCATCACGATCTGAATCATTCATACGTCCTCTAACAAATATAAGTGGCAGGGAGAGAGGAGCACATGTGTTTGTTGGAATGTATACATATATCTAATATTTTTTAGAAAATTTGAAGAAAGTTGTATTAGTTTGGGTTTTATCTATATGCTACTAAGAAGTATTTTCGTACGAATAGAAGCAAATTCAAATAAATAATATGGTAAAGGCATGAAAAGCTAACCTAAAACAGAAGTACATGTAATGCAAAGGATGACCATCACAACCAACACAAACGTAGCCATATTCTTGTTGGATAAACCCATATTAGTTGATGTTCCTATTATATGTGATCAAAAATTGTCAATATCTGTAAAAAATAAGTCTTCAAATGTGTTGGTAAATTATGGGTCACTAAACCACCCTTAAGTAGTTTCTCAAATTTCTAAGCATTTTAAAAGCTCATAAATACAAATATCTATGAAATTAATTGAGATAATAACTAATATATTTGATACATGACTATTAATTTTCTTGTCTTATTTCCTTTGTAAAATTGATTTAGTAATTATGGCAATTGATGTAACAATATATTGTAATTAATTGTACCAATGTCTTGATTTGTAAAGCATATAACTGGTTAACAACACTCTTTGTGTGATAAACAAAAATATTACCATAAGAATATATGTACGATATATCTTGCAATACAATAAATTTATTTATAATATGATAATGAAAACAGATATTGAAAAATATTAATGATATCTTAACATGAGAGCCTCTTAAACATTCTAACCACTTAATCATTCTACATAAAACCATTCAGCAATTGCCAAACAGCCCCTTATATTGACATTGAAACATGTGGACATGTGAACATCCGTTAACAAAATATTTTCAATTTGTCTATCGAAACTTTGATTTTTTTTATCGGAACTCAATTGTATATGTGTGTGTACCTATTTACATATGTTTGTGTGGTGTGTGAGAGTAAGAAAGGGTTTTTTGAAATGAAAAATCTAAAAATATTGATAAGTTGAAAAGAGATATCAATCATTAGATGAAAGTTTTCAATGTCTAACATTTTAAAGGCAAAATATATAAATATTGATAAAATTTTGACTAAATTAAAGAACCTAAAGAAGTTGAGAGAGAATTTAGAAAACACTGTATAATTAAATAAATAATCCACTCAATTTTGTTCAAAAAGTTTTTTCGCATTTTTTTAAATAGACAATAGAATACCCATTTTCATTGAAATTAAATTATCTAAATTATTAAAAATATATTTTTTAAATAAACTATATCAATAAAAAAATTCATTATTTTTGAAGTAATATCTCCCGTCCACGTGGTCCGGAACGAGTAGTGTCATTAACGGGACTTAATTCAAAGATAAAAATATTATAGAGCTACTAATATACTCCAAACATATATTAACTTTTGAAGCATGCTTTAGAACCCAAAATATTACATTCTAACAACTATTTATAAGCATAGAATATTAACATCTACAAACAAGTTTACAAACTCCAAAAGTCAAACGATCGATCTCAAGTTCCGTCCCTATCAGTATCATTTGGAACCTATCATCTCAGAAAACAAGAACACGACTGAGCACGAGGCTCGGTGAACAGATTATAATATAAATTTGAAATAAAACTGAATTAATAGAAAATCCGATTTCACAATTTACCAACTAACTTTTATGATCCAAATTCCATTATTTGCTACATCAAAATGATTGAAAACATAATCAACATACTAAATAGTAAAACTAAACCCAATGGTTTCTAACCTAAGCTAAATCATGCAACTTTACTTTTTTTGACATTTAATCGAAGACTTAGTGTGTGGTTAATTATATACATCAAATCTAACCATATTGATATTTAATGTACCATTTAAATTTGTACATCAATTTTAATCAATCTTAGCATTCTAAACCTGAAAGATATCATAATTTTACCAATATCAATCCGTAAACTTAGACATAAACATAATTTATAAATCGGTCTAAAAATTCTTAACATAAACACCCTAATAAAAGTGAAATAAATTTATACATTTAGGAAGTATTCAGTGAGTGAACTCTGAATTTATAATTGTTACCTTGATTTCTTCAAAAAAAATTGAGGGATATTTTAGAGAGAAGACGAGAGTATAGAGAGAAAAAAAATGAGGCAATGAATGAAATCGACGACTTCTAATTATATATATATATATATATATATATTATACTATAATTATAAATAGTTTAGGAGTTTGGTGGTTTTAACTCCTCAACAATTACTGGCCATTATTTAATTACGGTACAAATCGGGTAAGCTAACAAAAATGTTTTTAAAAACTCAGGTCATATATTTTGATTAAAATCAATGGTGATGTATATTTTTAAAATTGATATTTGAATTTTAAATTGATTCAAATTAATGTTGGTTATAAGTTGTATATTTATTCTCATACACGTAATGTTTATTATTCACGTGTGAATATATATATATATATATATATATATATATATATATAAGAGTCATATGTTCTCACATACACACACATATGATTAGATTTTGGCGTAATACAAATTTCATATGAGGTATTGTGGACCGTTGATCATAAGGGCACATGATTTAATCTGTGTGTCGTGCTCGACGCTGCGAAGGCTGCTGGAGGGTAGATGTGTCATTCAACCGACTACTTGTGTATGGGTTGTGTAATTACTGTGACTATAAACTTTTAGAATCTTAGGGGGCTTAGTATGTTTCTTGAGTAAAGTTGAGGGTTTGGATTGCAAAGGTGACCCATTGTTTCATGATGATTTGTTTTCTTTCTACACTTCACAACATATTTAATTTGATAATAATCTTATACCATTTTAAGTTTTTAGATATTCGATGTTTTAGTTTATGTCCCTCATTCCATCATTTTTTATATTTAATAAACAACTTCGTATGGATGAGCCATCTAACTTGACTAGGTTTCCTAACCACTTCAAATCATTTTTTTTTATGTATAATTAATAGCGGCAATTTTTTGGCTTTTTTCTATTGGTGTCCGAAACCTCAGGACCGTCCCTGTTGGTAATATCATATAAAGTATGCAAACTTGGTTAATACATGGTATTTAGAGTTGTGTACCACGGTAGTATCATGGTATTAGTTTTGGAATTGTTCATGTATTAAATATTAAACTTTGTCACTTTAGTTATTTGTTTGAACATTTGAATGTTTGCCCGTTTTATTCCTTGCAATTAGAAACCATTAAACATCGCATGTATTACCTTAAAACTCCAATAATCACTCAATTTGAACATAATGACAGGTTTTCATATATGTAACTTGAAATTGGTACAAAACTATTACCAACATGTATCAACTGAAATAAGTTGGTACCAGTTAAGTTTGCTGGTACAAGATATAAGATTTTGTTTATCAATTGTAATTGGTTAGTACACAATATTAGGAAAAAAAAAACTTGATACCAATTGAGGGGAATGAAACTCATTTGTATTTTCTTTCCTCTTCTTATAATGGAGTGCAAATATCAAAGATTGCTTGTAAAAGGAATTCCCATATCATGAACAAATCAATGATCACTTGAACCCATAAACATGCCTCTCAGCAAAACCATATTCAAGTAAAAAGGTACATAGATTATAGAAATCAACAAAATAAGGTTTGCCCATTGCACCTATTGTATGTATATATATGATATAATGTGTGTATATATATATATGTATGTATACTAACAACTAACAGACTTCTTGGCACTGACTTCAGATATACGAAGATTTACATGAGATGATGAAAAAACTTGGGCCTGAAAAACATGAACATTCTTTTGAAATTTGACCCAAGAAAGCACCGTGATGATCTATTTGGCCCAATATTTCTGGATGTTGAAAGTGTAGTTTTGCTCATAATAGCACTTGTTGTCATCATCAAGGAACTGGATTGAATCCAAATGTAACGGGTTTAACACATATGAAATAAATAAAGGTCGAGTATGACTACTACCCAAGAATTATTTCTTGATTGGCATCGATTTTTCACTGGAAAAAATGCATCAACATGAAATGAAGTTCGCCAACAAATTCTTTTTTTTCCTCAATGTAACAAAGTTTCAAAATTTTCTGTTTAATGTCACAATTTATCATAATTTCATTTTTTTTTACCCATATTGACTAGTAACTTGTTGATTTTGTTTTGTTGACGTGAATGTCAAGTCTATCGTTCTTTCACTAGAACCCTTTTCGTAAATATTTGTAAATATTTGCTAAACCTTTTGCAAACTTGGATCCACGTCATCAGATGTTACAAGATTCACATGTTACCGATTAAAATAGGTATAACATAGGAAGATTTTGAAAGTTTGTAACATCAATTGAGCAGAAAATTCTTCATTACAGTAAATAGGAACTAAGCCGAGCTTTGTTGTATTTTGATTCATTTTCCCTTTTTTTATTCAACAGACACACAAGTATTTCTAATTGGCTAGAGGCTCTGTTCTTTAGAACCAGAGACTCTGGTTTAGAGTACTTGGTGATGATGGCCATAATAATGTATCACTTTTAGGCATAACCAAGAGATATTGAGGATCTCTGGTTTTAAAAGATGGATTGCCTCTAAGTGGTGAGATTCAACATACCCATCTTGCTGACAAGAAATAAAAATCTTTTCTCATCAAGAGCTTTTGTGAAAATGTCAGCAAGTTGAATCTCTATAGGAACAAAGTACATCTCTATTGTTCCCTTTTCTACATGATCTTTAAGAAAGTGGTACCTTACATCGATGTGCTTGGTCTTGGAATGCTGCACAGGATTTACAGAGATAGCTATGGCACTCTTCGTGTCATAGAGGATGGGAATTTTTTCATATTCAAAGCCATAGTCCTTAAGCTGGGTCTTCATCCAGAGAACTTGTGAACAACAACTAGCAGCAACAACATATTTTGCTTATGCTGTAGAGGTTGAAACACAATTTTGTTTTCTGGATGTCCAACTTACCAGCTTGTCCCCTAAGAGTAGATAGCTTCCAGACAAACTCTTTCTATCAAGCTTGCAACCGGCATGATCTGCATCTGTGTAGGCAATTAGATCAAAGCCAGATTTCTTAGGATACCAGAGACCCAATGAAGGGGTTCCCTTGAGGTATCTAAAGATCCTCCTGACTGCAGAGAGATGAGATTCCTTAGTATTAGCTTGATACCTTGCACAAAGACATGTAGCAAACATAATATCTGGTCTACTAGCGGTTAGGTACAGGAGTGAACCAATCATACCTCTGTAGGTTGTTACATCCACAGATTTGCCTGATGGATCAGCAAATAACTTAGCTCCTGTAGCCATTGGTGTTCTCATCGATGATGAATTTGAGAGAGAGTATTTCTTCAGAAGGTCAGTCACATATTTGGACTGGTTGATGAAAATCCCTTCTGAATTTTGTTTTATTTGAAGACCAAGGAAGATACTAAGTTCTCCCATCATACTCATCTCAAATTTGCTTTTAATCAGCTCTGAGAATTTTTCGCAAAATTTAGCATTAGTAGAACCAAATATGATATCGTCCACATATATTTGCACATGTAGTATATCACCTTTATGCTTCTTGAGAAAGAGAGTTGTATAGATGTTACCTTTTTTCGAATCCATTTTCAATGAGAAAGGTAGATACTGTATCGTACCAGGCCCTGGGTGCTTGTTTCAGCCCATAGAGAGCTTTGTCTATAAAGTAGACATAATCTGGATGCTTTGAAAGTTGTTGCACATATACTTCTTCTTGAAGTTTACCATTTAGAAAGGCAGACTTGACATCCATCTGATAGACCTTGAAACCTTTGTATGCTGCATAGGCTAGAAATATTTCGATGGCTTCAAGTCTTGCGACGGGAGCAAATGTTTCATCGTAGTCAATCCCTTCTTTCTAGCAGTAGCCCTTGTCAACAAGCCTGACCTTGTTCCTTACAACTATGCCATCTTCTTCTTTCTTGTTTCTGATAACCCATTTGGTTTCTATGGCTGTCTTCCTTTTTGGTAGAAGCATGAGGGACCATACTTTTTTTCTTTCAAACTGGAGTAGTTCTTCTTACATTGCATCTATCCAGTTTGGATCTTGTAGGGCTTCATAAATCTTCTTTGGTTTGATCATACTCAGAAAGTTGGCGAAGAGGCATTCATTTGCAGTGGCTGATCTCGTCTTGACACCGGATGATGGATTACCAATGATTTGATGATGTGGATGGTGTTTTGTCCACTTGGTGCAAGATTGGGGTTCTGGAGCAACAGGATACAGTTCTTCATTGACCGATGGAACTGCTTGCTCCCCCTCGAAGAGATCATCTCCAGAGTGATGCTCTGGTTCTGAAGACACAGAAGAAGTATAAGGTGAAGTAACATGAGTTTCAGAAAGAGTTGTACCTTCAGCATTGGAGACTTCATGTTCTTCATCGGCTCTGGAAGAGGGTTCTCCAATTGGTGCTTGTCCAGAGTCTACTTCTTCTTCAAAGATGTCTTCAAATAAATGAGCTAACTCTAATTTATTGGGTTTGCCAAGTGATGAATCAGAGGCTCTCTGTTGTAGTCCGAGTCCTGAACTGCTGCTCCAGTCCTCCATTTTGCTATGGAGTTCTGGCTGCTGAAAAGTTCTGGGAGATGCCTTCACTGATGAGATATTCATCGATTCTGGCATTTCTGAATTCATTTCTATTGTCACTTCTAACTTTGATAAGTTTGCGTTGTAGAAGGACTTGGAGCCTTTTCATCACCCCGATGAGGAGTTCAGGAACATCTTATTTCTTCTTTACAAACTCGACCCAAGTGTATCTAGAGTATTCATCAACTAGTACCAAGATGTACTTCTTTCAAGAGAGGCTTTGTGTAGAGATAGGCCCACAAAGGTCGATATGGATCATGTCCAAGGGCTTGGAGCAAGAGGTTTCTAAGGGGCTGTTTGGCAGTTGCTGAATGATTTAGTTCAGAATAGCTAAGAGGTCAGAATGGCTAAGAGGGTCAGAATGGTTAAGTGTTGAATGAAACAAAGTTGTTTGGTAATTGTTTTCTGAATGACAGCAAAATTACCATTTTAACCCTCAAGAAATACAATCAATTCTAAACATTTTTTTAGAAAAAAAATATGTTGTTCTTCATGTTCTTCATATCAAGATCACAAATCCTCAAGAAATTGCAAAATATAGGTAATCCAATCATCATTAACATTGTTACAAACATGAAGTTAGCAATAAACACCATCAATTTTCAAAGAAAAATGCTACCCTAAACCAAACCCTAGACAGAAAAATGCTACCCTAAACCAAACCCTAGACAGAAAAATGCTACCCTAAACCAAATGCGACGGCGACGTGAGGCTGTGGAAGGCGACGAGGCGGCGACGTGAGGCTGTGGAAGGCGACGAGGCGGCGACGTGAGGCTATGGAAGGCGACGAAGCGACGGTGACGAAGCGGCGACGAGCGGCGACGAAGCGGCGACGAAGCGGCGACGAGGCGGCGACGAAGAGGCGACCGGAGACGAGGCGACGAGGCGACCGGAGAACGAACAGAACGGCGATGTGTTCCTCTTTGCCCTCATCGATGGCTTCAATCTGTGATGAATCATCGAGAATCATCGAGAATCAGGGTGGGGGAGGGGCTGTGAAGAACGGCGACGAGTGAGGGTGGGGGAGGGAAGGAGACGAGCCAGAGAAGATGGAGACGAGTGAGGGTAGGGTGAAGGAGACGCATCTGGTAAAGGGAGCATGTAAAGGGTAAAGTGGGAAGAATTGTCCTCTTAATGGTTGAGTGAGGTAGGAGATGCAAAATGGTTAAGAGCCTTATGTAACCATTAAGAGGCTCTTTTTTTTTTTTGCCAAACAGCCCAAACCTCTGACCGATTAAGAGGTTCCCTCTTAATGTCACCATTAAGAGGGAAACAAACAGCCCCTAACTTTGTTCTGTATGAGGCCCGTTTCATCTTTCCCATCTCGCAGGCTGAGCAGAGATGACCTTTTTCAAAGTTGAGATCAGTAATCCCCTTGACCAGCTTCTATTTGGCTAGCTTCCTTAGAACATCAAAATTCAGATGTGAGAACTTCTGGTGCCATAGCCAATTTTCATCGCTCTTATGGGATACAAGACAGAGGGTGTCTTGTCCCACAGAGGAATAAAAGTCTAGAAGATAGAATTTCCCTTCTCTCTTCGCCCTGATGATGGTATGGCCGGGCATTGTTTCGATGATGCAGAAACCCTTGCGAAATCTGACTTCAAGACCCTTGTCGCATAACTGGCTTATGCTTAGTAAGTTGTGCTTGAGACCTTCAACATAAGCCACTTTGCTGATGAAAATGTTGCCTTTGATGAGTGTGTCGTATCCCTTGATGGTACCCTTGCTATTGTCTCCAAAAATGACAGAGCCTCTAGATTTATCGATAAAGGAGGATAGCTGACTTTTATCACCAGTCATGTGCTTGGAGCAACCTGAATCCATATACCATGGTTGCACATGCTGGTCCTGCAAGACAAGTTAAGGGTTTTTTGGTACCCATTTCATAATGGCTCCTCATTTGTTAGTCGGGGATACTACCTTTTTCTTTTCATCAGCCCTCTTAGGAGTGGGCTAATTTCCATTACCCTTAGCCTTTGCAGGCTTGGGTCTGTTTGCATTTCCCTTGGACTTAGGCTTGGGCTTTTTCACGTTTTCATTGGTTTGAACATTGTAGCGATAGATGTGTTTGGAAAACATACAGTGATAAGTTAACATGTGATTCCTCAGGTTTTGTAAAAGAGCTAAACATTGCCAGTTGGGAGCTTTAGGAAAATAATGTTTAACTTTCTTTATATTCAATGAAGAAGAAGTGAAAGTAGAGGATGAAAATTATGTCCTAGCATTGGTTGTTTTTACAAACTTCCTATCTAGTCCAGATTTTTTATTCGTAGTGGCATGCATGGGCTTTACTTCTTCCCTGAGGATGGGCTTCTTTTCTTCAGCTGAAGGAGAAGAACAGTGTTGGTTAAAATGTTCAGAGGCGGGCCACTTTTGTTTCTACTCGCGAGTAAACTTAATGAATTTAGATGAAGTGCTTGGGCCATGTGAAGTATCGTTAGCATACTTGGCATTACTCATTTTTTTCTTTTCATTTGTCTGAAGCTTTCATAGGTTCTGGAACATCAGATTTCATTGGGGCCTTGAAAGTTTGAGGTTTCTTATCCTCAATGATCTCTGGTGATTCACATACTATCTCTTCTTCAGAGTCAGAGTCAAGAAAGTCTCTCGCGGAGACTGTCTTGATACAAGAAGACTAAGAAGCCAAAGGGTGATTCCCAAGACTGGGAGACTGTCTTGATACAAGATGACTAAGAAGATGGGTAAAACTAAGAAGCAAGTATAAGAGAAAGCATGAAGAACATGAACTTAAACTTAAGAACAAGAGAGGATATAAGTAAAGAGACTTGTATTTCTTTTCCAAGGATGATTTACAAATGAGGCGAAGCTTTCCTTTTATAGGGAAGGAAAAGGTACCCCTATGCAAGCATGACAAAAGCTAGTAATAATACAAACTAGAAAACAAACATCACAACTAAGTTACTTCAACATTATTACAAGACCACTTTATTCTAGATAATTACTTAATTTATACTACGATAATTATTTCCAACGAGAATCAGGATGAGACGGATCGTCTTCATAAGGGTCGTGCATTTTTTTCCCCGTAATCATAATACTCGTTGTCTTCATCGAGGTCTTCATCATCAGAAGCATCTATTTTCACCAGTCTGAAACCAATGTTCAAGTGCTTTGTCCCATGATGAAGAAATTGGATGTTCGGAAGACAGAGTTTTTCATTGTTCATAACTACCTCTGAGATCGAATCTGGATCAACTAGGTTAGAATCCGCCTTGTTTCCATATACTTTATTGGTTGGGACAACTCGAAGTACTTACTGACTGGATTGTTGTCATTCCATTCGTGGACGAATGTTAATGGAGAGTGATAGATCAATGATTGTTGCTGTCGAAGAGTTGTATGTGGTGGAAAGGAGTAGGGCCTCCTAAACATGATTACAACATAGGCTTTAAAGCAGACAGCTAGTCGTTGGATCCATTGATGTGCTGAGAGAAACCACTGGAGAAGGGTGAACACATTCTTCGCCCCTGGGGGTGGACCTTGAAACTGACATTGGAAGACGTAGTTAAGTAGTTTGGCTGAGTTGAACGATATTGCAATGGTATGAGACTTAAACAGATACCAGAAGAAACAAAGGGCTTTCTTTTAGGAGCCTATGCAAGTCATGGATATGGAAGACATTCAATTATGGGTAATCTGGATGGAACTGGAGGTTTCTCATGAACAGGCCATGTTTCTTCAGTGTGATAGTGAACAACGTTTTGTAGTTCAACTGGGACCTTTCCCGTAAGGTGAGGTCTGCAATAGTTTCTGCTATTTCATCTGGTAGGACTTGTGGTGAAACTATGATACCTTCAATTTGTTCGACTTGATGTGGGGGTTGAGAAGTGTTTGGAATGGATGAGCTGGAAGAGCTTGCTTTCTCTACAGGAAATACCATGGAAGGACCTTCGCTTTATAGATTCTCTAGATGTCCTTTGGAACATCATATTTATAGCCCTTTGGTCTGGACAAAAAATCTGCTAGAATATTTTCTGACCCCTTGATGTGTTTCACAATGAATTTCCATTGAGAGAACCAATTTGCCCACCTCAAAAGTTGGGCTTCTGGGAGTATTTTTCTTTTGAAATGAAGCATGTGTGGGAAGGAATACATATCCATTTCAATCAAGAAATCGTGACCGATTAGATGGAATTGGAATCTTTCTATTCCCATTTTGACGCTAAGATCTCCTAGAAGGTGGAGTGGTAGTGTTGCTCTGATTCTTTGAACGTGCCGCTTTTGTATCCACAAATTTTTCTGACACTAGTTTTGTCTTGAACTATTAGGACTGCTCCCCAGTACTCATCACTTGCGTATGTCTGGAGGACCTTGTTGTCAGAAACAGTAGGAATCTTTAAAGGAGGCATCACATCAGCCAGTTGCTTTATTCTTTCTATATCTAGAGTCTGATCCCTACCCCAATTGGGCGGACTTTTTTTCAGCATGGGGAATAAATGCACAGTGTGGCTCGATAATTTAGGCAAAAAATCTGCCATATAATTTACCAGCCCAAGAAATTGTTGGATTTCTTTTTGTGACGTCAATATTCTTGGGAACTTGTGCAGTTCTTGAGCAATGTGAGGTTGTGGTTGGTATTGTCCATCAGAGATTTTCATACCAAGAAAATCAATAAAATTTACTCCGATTTCCATCTTTTTTTTGGATAACATGATCCCATGTTCCTTGACAATGGAATGAAACCTGGTAAGTAAATCTATGTGAGATTTTTCGTCTGGTGAGAACAGAAGGATGTCATCGATGTATACCAGCGTATTGTTGAGTATCGGTTCAAAAATCCTTATCATTGCCTTTTGGAAGACAGATGGAGCATTTTTTAAACCGAACGGCATTACCTTCCACTGGTAGTGATGGTCTGGGATACAGAAGGCAGTTTTTGGTCTGTCATCAGGACTTAACCCTAATTGCCAAAAACCAGCTTTGAGATCAAATTTTGATAAGACCTTTGCATCTGCGAGAGACTGGAACAATGAATTCTTCTGTGGTAGAGGAAACTTGTCATCAGCCAAAAATTGGTTGAGGGGTTGATAATTTATGACTAGCCTAAGCATGCCACAAACTTGTTCACTCCTCTTGTTGACATAAAATGCTTCACATGCCCATGGCGATGTAGTTGACTCTATGAGATCCTGGCTTATTATTTCTGAACACTCTTGAATTGCAAGTTGGTAGTGATCTGGATTCATACTCGGATGACTCGCTTTTGTGGGGTTAACATATTTGTTTTGATTGAATGGGAGTGTGACAAAAAACGAAGGATTTAACCATAGTGGAGATCCATTTTTCTTTAAGAATTCTGTGCGATTTGAGGCGCAAGAAGATTGAATAATCTGCTCTTTGAGACTATCCATAGTGATGTCTGATGCCATAAAGAGTCATGGAATAGAGCTCCATGGATTTAGAAAACTGTTGTAGCATAGACCTTGTTCTGCATACCTCAATTCTGGTAGTGTATGGAGTATACCAAATCTGATCAGAAGGTCCTTGACATGCAAACTGGATCCAAATAATCTGTGTTTAACCACACATTTAGGAAAGAGCCTGATGTACACCGGGATACTAATTTTGTCAATGACAAAAGTATCACTATTAGCTGCAAGAAAGTGTTGGTGATGTGGCCTCCAGTAGCTGCTGGGTAAGATATTGGGATTCAATATTGAAACTGAAAACCCAGTATCAAAAAAGGCGACAACTAAGATAGGCTTCGCATATGTTGTAGTGAGAAGGTGGACCTTGGCTAAAGGAACTTGCTGTGTTTTTTGCACGGGTGACACATGTGGGAGAGGAAGACAGCTTGCTTGAAAGACTGGGAGAGGTTCCACCATGAAGACTTCTATGTCTGGATGGTACTCACTTTTGGATTCTTCATCTGAAGAGTCTAGATAGGCAATTGAACATAATGACTGGTCTTTAAATTCATCATCAAGAGAATAGAGAGATTCTAGATCAGAGATGTCAACCGGCTCAATTTGGTTGAGTGTCTGAATCAACACTTGGGATTTTCTCTTGTCTTTACAATCTCTTGCAAAGTGCCCTTTCTTGTTGCATATGTAGCACCTATCAGTGTTTCGACCCCGTTGTGGTTTCCTTTTTAGGAATTTCCATCTTTTGTTTTGGCCATTTTGTGAGACAAAAGGCTTTCTTCTTTCACCCAAAGAGGACGTGTTCTTTTTGTGGGAACAATCACAGGAAGAACTTTCTTTCCATTTTATTCGTAAATACTTGTCATCACAAGTTGTACGAAGGGTCTTACTAGTCTTCTCGAGATCAGAAAGAAGTTTCTCTGATTGCAGAGCTTAGCGAGTGCATTCATTACCAGCTGGTAAAGTTCTCTTATTGAGGCTTGAGCAACTGTGATTCCCTTCAGCTATAAGAATCTAAATGATTCATTTGCTAGAGTTTTTGGGAAGGAGTTCAAAGATACTTGTTTGAGGTTCACATCATCTGGTCCGCTTAGACAATAAAATCTTTTGAACATGCGATCATAATGTCTTTCAATATCCTTTTTCTGATATGAACAACACTTCATTTTTAAGAACTCTTCTCTTGCATGGGCAGTGTGCTCGATAGGATTTCCTATAAACTCAACATAAATTTTATGTATGAGTTCTTCGGGAGACTGAGATTGCTGGATTTACAGTTGACGATACTCTCCAAGACTTAACTACCAATCTCTGAGGCGACCTTAACACCTGGTTTTGAATCTTTTAACCACTATGTCAATGTCATAGTATTGGAGTTCTGCAGTACACCATGTTTGCATCTCGATGCTTCTATCCCTCCATCTTGATGGGGGAATGTCATCAAAGGTGAACTGTTGTTTAGTGTCACCCTTAGGAACTTTGGCCAATCTTTGGGGTGTTGTTTCTGAACCAGTGTCACTGGGTCCTTCCTCCACTTCTGAATCAACACGATACCCGGTTTCTGGCTCTGTCATGAATAGGTGTTCAAATGCTTCTATTGGATCAAAATCACCTTCTTCATTTGTGGAGGATGATTGGTGCAACAACAACAGTAGAGGCCGAAAGGTTATTTGTTTGGGTCAAAGACCGTAGAAAAGAAGAAATAGGGTTTATTGCTTCTATTAGTAAAACTCCGGGTGGCCTTGAGGAGACAACCATAGATGTGTCTTCTGGGACTGCCTTCGTTCCACTGGAGGAGGCAATCTCGGTTCTTTCTAGGGCTTGTTGAGATCTGGTAGGAAACAAAGTGGGTTTGTTTGTCCTTTTTTCTTTTTCGGCCTCAGATTCCTTTAGGACCTTTACTTTCTTTTCTAAATCCCTAGTTATTTTCTTGTTAAGATCCAGAAGTTTTTCTTTCTCTGATTTTTTTAGTGATGCGATGCGAGTCTTTTCTTTTTCCAGTTCAGCTTTTTCTTCGGTGAAAGATCAATCTCTCTCTTGTAGAAACTGACTTCTTTTTCCGCTTTTATTCTTTCATATTTTTCAAAATTTAATTTTTCCTTAAGCTTTAGAAAATCTTCTGAAAGTTTCATGACCCTTAACTCTAGCTCTGATGGAGAAGAGTTGGTTTCATCGATGGAAGGGTCACATATCTGATCATCAGAGTCAGAGGCGGATTCTACGTTGGACGTGGCCATGAGGCATATGAGTGCCTTGTCTTCTTCATCAGACGAAGAATCGGACACCAATTTTCCTTTTCAGCCATCAGGCTTCGCTCCTTCGGATTGTACTTATATTTATTTTTATAGTAGTCTGCACCATTCACCAAGCGTCCTCTGCATTCCTTTGAGAAATGACCTATCTTTCCGCATCTGTAGCAGCAAAGATAATTTTTCCTTCCGTCTCTGTCTTTTCTGTCTTCTCTTTTGTCTTCTTTCTTCTTTTCCCTCTCTTCTTTCTTCCCACTGATGGAACTTCATTGGCTTCTGATCATATGAGGGTTGGTATTTCTCCCTTCTGGAGTCTCTTCTTTCAAATGGCTTCTTGACGAACTTCTTTTGGAACTGTTTTGTTATCAGGGCCAGAGACTTGGCAAAGGCTTTGAGATCGTCATCAGAGTCGGATGGCTCTTCTTCGGATTCTGACTCTACCACCAATGCCTTCTTGTTTTTCCTCCTGTGATCTCTGGTGGAGGCCCTTGAAACTTCTTTTTCTTCTACAGCAAGGGCAAGAGGTCCACCGATGGACACTTTTCTCTTCATTATGTCCTTTTCTTGTGCAGCGAGAGTTCCGTAGACATCATGAAGTGACCAACTATCTAAGTCTTATTTTCTTGGAGGGACATCGATAGCTGATTCCACTCATCACCAAGACTCTTAAGAAACAGAACATTATTTTCTTCCTTCGTCTTGGAGATGTCGTTTCAGCGACATTGATTGATCAATGTGTTCAAATGATCATGTCTTCTGAATCGGTTCATCAACAAGAGCCTTGAAATTAGTATACTCGTTGAGGCATTGAGCCCTATGATTCTTCTTCGTTTTTGCACCTCCTTCCAGTTGACTCGCCAGCTCGTCCCATATTTCCTTTGCTGTGGTGCATGTATCGAGGGATTGAAAGATTTCATTGGGAATGGCCATTATGATGAGCCTCTTTGCTTTTTTGTTTGCCTCTACTCGCTAAAGATCATCCTCGTCCCAATTCTTTTCGTCCTTGGGCATGAAGTAAGCAGCAACTTCTACTATAGTGCTCGTTCCTGAGACTCTTGGAACAAGAGTCTGAGGAATATAACGACCCTCCATGACAGACCTGAGGAGATTCCTGTCCATCCCCTCCAGAAAGTTCACCATTCTTATCCTCCATTGCGGATACTCTTCTCTTTGAAGAGTTGGAGGTTCGGTGAGGGAACCTACACTATATGCAGAATTCTAGTTGGCCATTGAAGATTTTGAAGAGATGAAAAATGCGCTTTTTGGAGAAGATCAGTATCAACTTGAATTTATATGAATGGCAAAAATGAATTGAGAGATTATAGATATGATCATATTGATTGAAGAACAATCAATTGGCTCTTATACCAATTGTTGATCTCAAATCTCTCAATAACACTAATATTTAAGTTATGAATAACTAAATATGTCGTGTGGATGGAATAAAATGAAGAACAGTCAAGAACATAAATATGAATATTCAAGAATATACTTGAGTGTCGAATAATTCACTTTATTCAAATGATTATGCGAAAAGCGTAAAGGATTACAAGAAACGTAAAGCCTATTTGTACTAGAAAGCTAATTAAGAAGATTGCTATCTATGGAAGATATTTAGCAAATCTCTATGAAAAGGAAAGTTATCTACACATATGGAAAGTAAATAAAGCAAAGTAAATCTTTGGAGAATCCAGCGGTCGATTAGTCACTCCAGTTGTCTTATATGGGGTGTTGTTCAACCATGTCTTGAATATCTTCTTCATCGGGTGCCTCTGGTTGAACTGTCGTGGAAGACTCCAAGTGTTGGTAACCAGAGGGGTTATGAAGATGCGCAGTTCATCGCATCTCTGTTCGTTCATCGGCCTTCTGGTTGTATTGGACACTTAGCATTCTTACCTAAAAGTCTTCTGTCGGCCTTCTGCTCTTTCACATTTGTTGTTTTTCATTACTTTTACAAATATGAGTTATGGGGTCTAACACAGGTTTTTGATGATTAGGGTCAAACTTTTTTCATATTCTTCTGACGACTGAGGTCGAACGTTTGAATTTCTGACGACTTGGTCGTAGGTATTCAACGACTACGATCGAACTTTGTTTGTATGTTTCTGAAGACTGAGGTCAGAAGTTTGACTATGAATTTCTGACGACTGGGGTCTTGTGCCAAACCTGGCAACTATCATGAGGGGTCAGATGTTTCTGTCATTCTCGAGCGTTCATGTGACAGGGCATATTTTTTTCATGTGTTCATGCCATTTTTAGGTGTTCATGCGACAAGTCCTACATCCGATGATTTCAGGCGTTCATGCGACTAAGGCATATTTTAGCCAATTTCAAGCACTCATACGTCTATGGCATATTTCTACCAATGTCAGGCGCTCATGCTACAAGGCATATTTATGCCGATTTTAGGCGCTCATGCGTCTAGGCATATAGGCGATGAAGCTTCTGTTTGTTCATTGAGTGTAATCATGCATTCTGTCAGTGGTTGTTCGTTGTACGTTTTGTTGTGTGACTGTCGATCATATGTTCCTGAAAAAAAGGTAAGTTAGGGTGGTTGTTGGTTTAACCAAAGACCCTACGTTGCTTAAGTTAGTGATGTTTGTCGAAGGAATTAATCATAGGAAAAATCAGAAAAGAATTTTTTCCAAATGTACCGTGTTCCAGCTACGTGTGATGTCTTAGTTATCCATAGTTTGTAGGCGATATGCACATTTTCCAACTATTTTGGATATTCATTATGGTCTTTCTCATTTTGAAGCCAGCTTACATGCGTTTAGCTCTTGTCTATTAACGAAGACATGTCGTAAGACGTAATCTCTTTTCTAAAATATTTTGATCTTGACGTTTTTTGTTAAAATGTCATACGACTAACTGCTGTCGAGCGACCATTTTCATAAATGTCGATTCTTTGAGTTCTTCGTGTGCGTCAAGACCATAACTTAGGTCGACCAAGTTATGATTGACAGAAGTATGTCATGCAACAGGTATGTTTACCTTGATAGGTAAAATTGCTTCGCACTCATAGATCAAGGAAAATGGGGTACATCCCATTGCTGTTCCGAGGAGTTGTTTGATTGGCCCATAAGACCAATGGTAGTTCTTCGACCCATAATTTTTTTCTTGCTTTCAACCTCTTTTTCAAAGAGTTGATAATTGACTTCATTACTTGATTCGGCCAATCCTTTTATTACGGATATCGTGGTATCAAAGTAATGAGTTTGATACAATGCTCGTCGCAGAATCGGCTGGTTTTGTCACTGATGAACTGTGAGCCATTGTCACATATGATTTCGGAAGGAATTCCATATCTACAAATAATGTTAGTTTATAGAAAAGATATAACTTCTCTGTCCCGTACCTAGGAGAAAGTGACTGATTGGATCCATTTTGAGAAGTAGTATATACAGACTAATAAAAATACCTTTTGTCCCGGAGCAGGGGGTGATTTTTCCACTTTTTCCATGCCCTATCGCATGAATGGACATGGAACAAACGAGGGATGAAAAGTTTCAGAGGTTAATGTGTTACACCTGAGTGTCGTTGATAGGCATCGCAGTTTTGTATGTGTTTCATGACGTCGAGCCTTAACATAGGCCAATAATAGCCTTGTCGTGAAATTCTATTGGCCAGATTTCGCCATCTAAGTGATTGCCACATTCTCCTGAATGAATGTCTTTAAAAATCTCCTGCATCTGTTGCTCGATGACACATGTAGGTTTAATCTTATCGAGGATCAACGATATTATTTTCTTGATATCATTGTATATTTGGACGATTTGAATCAAATTTTTCTGGTTTCGAGCCTATCATCGAGAAATTGATCGTAGATCAAATAGTTTTTGATCTCTCTCGACCAGTCATTTTCTTCGTCAAGGACGATGATCTGTTTATGATCCTCGATAGAGGTTGATGCCAGGTGTATCAGAGGGATTGTGTCGAATGGTGCTTTTATGAGGGATGACCCTAAAGTAGCCAAAGAATCAGCTTGCATATTCTAGTCTTTTGGAATATAGCAAATGACAAAGGGGTCAAAGTTTCTTGACAATTCCTTAGTTGTCAAGAGATGGTTCATCATTCTCGAGTCTTTTGTTGCAAATTTCCCGTTTATCTGGCTAACAGCCAGATAGGAATCACTTTTGACTTGCAATCCTACCGCTCCGAGTTCTTTATCCAAGTTCATTCCTACGATTAAAGCTTTGTATTCTACTTCATTGTTGGTTGCCTGAAAGTCACAATTTATGGAATATACCATCATGCCCTCCTGTGGTGACTTTAAGACGACACCTAGTTCAACTCCTCGAAAGTTAGATTAACCATCAACATATAATGTCCAAGGTTTACTATCGTGCAAAATTGCGAGTGTTTCATGGATTTCTTTTTTAGCTCATGGTTAAAAATCCACGACAAAATCTGCCAAAGCTTGTGATTTGATCGTCATCCTTGGTTGGAAGTGGATGTCGTACCCACTGAGGTATACACTCCACTTCACAAGTCTTCTTGTTAACTCGGGATTTCTTATCACAAACTTTAAAGAAAAGTTAGTGACGACAGTTATAGATGACTATCAAAATAATGTCGTAGCTTTTTCATTGCCTCGACAAGTGCCAAGAGCAGTTTTTCCATAGAGGAATATTGTGTCTCTACATCGAGAAGATATTTTCTTACATAATAAATTGGAAGTTGTTGTTTGTCGTCTTTATAGGTAAGGATTGCGCTTATAACAGTGGGACTGACTACCAAATATTATTGCAAGACTTCTTCGTCTTTTGGTTTTGAAAGCAAAGGAAAAGAAGTAATGTATTCTTTTTAGTTTTGAAGAGCATTTTCGTGCTTGTCAATCCATGTGAATCCTTTATTTTTTTCGTACGATTTTGTAAAATAAATGGCACCTGTTGAATGACCGTGATACGAACCTGTTCAAGGTGGCTATTCGACCGGTCAGGCGTTCCACCTCTTTGAATTTTCGCGATGACTGAATATTGATGATTGATTTGCTCAGGGATAGCTTCGATTCCTCGACGTGTAACCATATGTCCAAGGAACTTACCCGCCCGAACTCTAAAGGAGAATTTGGTCGAGTATAGCTTCATGTTGTATCTTCGTAGTATGTCGAACGATTGTCTATGACGGTCGACATGGTCGAGCATCTTCTTTGACTTGACTAACGTGTTGTTAATCTATACTTCCATCGTCTCGCCTAAATGTTTTTTTGAACATATGATTAACCAATTTTTGGTACGTGGATCCTGCATTTTTCAAACCAAAAGGCATAACTTTGTAACGATATATACCTTTGTCCATCATAAAGGTGCTCTGTTCTTCATCAGCAGGATGCATAAGAATCTGGTTGTAGCCAGAATAGGCGTCAATGAACGTTAATAGTTCTTGTCCTGTTGTTGTGTCAACCATGGCATCGATATGAGGTAACGGGAACGGGTCTTTTGGGCATGCTTTGTTAAGTTCAGTGAAGTTTGATGCATACAAGCCATTTTCCATCCTTCTTTTGTATGACGACCACATTGGCAAGCCATTCGGGGTACTTGACTTCCCGTATTTTGCAAGTCTTCAATGTTATCAACTTCATCGTTGATAATTTTATTCTTTCAGGAGCGACTTTCCATCGTTTCCGTTTGATGGGTTTAAACATCGGATCGATGTCCAATTTATGAGATATCATATTGTCATCGATCCCGACCATATGTTCATGCATCTAGGCAAAAAATCAACAATTTCTTTTAAGAATTTAATGATTTGATATTTGACGTCGGGTTCCTAGGATGATCTGATAAATACCATTTGGTTAGGCTTACTCGGGTCAAGGACGACTTCTTACAGTTCTAAGTCGTTGATTCCATCTAACTGGTCATGGCTTTGTAATTCATAGACGTTCCCAACTTCATCAAGGTTTTGTAGCATTCCCAAGTAGTCTTTCGTTCGCTTTTGATCTCCTGAACCTCCCATAAAGTTTGGAACTTTATGGTCTGGTGATACGTCAACGAAATCGCCTTCATGTTGTGGATCCATGAAAATCCTCGTCGAGGAAAATATCCTTGTCAAGGGAAAATCCTCATCGGTCAACAAATAGGCATGATGTTTCACATATATGCATGTTTGGTTTTGTAGTATATGCTCTAATTGCGACCCCCATAAGGAATCAAAATGGGTCTTTAAAGACGATTTGGTATATGTTGGATATGAATCCCTAACAATTATCTCTTAATTAGAACCCTTGGCGGGTGATCTATTTACAATTAGATTTGTAGGTTGTCACTTTGATGAGACAGTCTTCCCGTCGTTAGAGGGAGATATGAATAGGGATTTTCCATGGGAACGACAGGAAGTATCATAGAATATTCCTGTTCTTCATAGTTTTATCCCCATACTTCACAGTGTAAAGTTGAAGTCAAACGAATCAGACCTGATACGTATAATGTTATTCTAAAAGTGATAAGATCACATACTAGCTGGAAATATACCCCTAAGGTTAAAAGTCCCCAACAAGGGCACAACACCATTAGAAAGTCCATTGCAATCACACATGATGGAGGTACGATTGAGGTCGTGGCTCTCAAAAAAAATGGGAGAAGCTAATTGGTTTAATAGGTACGCATCTAAAAGAAGAGAAGAGCAAGGCACAACCATTTATCATCAATACATAAACCTCTTATGAGATTATCTCTGATTAGAACTATGTCTATTAATCATTACTGGAGAATGTTCCAAAATTAATATTGATTCTAGAGATCAAAGAATTCTCAAATGAATTATGAGAGTGCATATGAGTCGATATACAGATCGTACATACTCATTGATGATATACTTGTATATATTGTTGTTCATGAGATGATAGAGCACGACGGCATCAAACCATGCTCAGCTGAAAAATGTCAACAAAAAGCAAATTGACCTAAATGAAAAGAAGTAATCTAGAAGAATTATATTATTTGACAAATGAACGGGGTATTTGATCTGTTAGTACTAACCCACCAAGTGTAAATTCTGCAGGACCGATAAATCATTTGTCAAAAAGCATAATGAGAATAATTACATGATGTATAAGACTTTCCTTTGCTGCAAGATTTCTCACAACGCCTTGGATTAACCATGAGAAGACTTACTCTACTGTGATGGACGTTATAACATTATGCTAATTAATTAGCCTAGCATCCGAAGGACCAGAAATGCAGCTCATAGATGTGGTTACTACATATCTCTATGGGGATCTAGATTTAAAGATATTAAAGTGTTTGATGGTACCCAAATCAAGTAACTCTAAACCACATAGTGTGTTTGAAATAAAGTTGAAAAGCTCGTTTTATAGATTAAAGCAACCTAGGTGGATGTGGGTATACCTGCCTAAGTGAATATTTGATTGGGAAGTGATATAAGAACGATGAAATGTACCGCTGCGTATATATAAAAAAACAAGTTCCAAATTTTCAATTCTAGCTTTATATGTCGATGTTATAAACATAATAGAAAGAAACCGTAATTTACTTGAAATTTGAATTTGAGATTAAAGATCTTGGGAAAACTTGGTTCTGTCTAGCTATTGGAGCTTAGACACCAAACTTGTGGAATATTAATTCACCAATCCACATATGTCCAAAAAATTATCAAGCGATTTAATATAGACAGAGCGCATCTGACTAGCACCCCCATGATCGGTCAAAGTGTTGGATATAAGGAAAAATCTATTTCATCTAAAGGATGATGACGAAGAGATGTTAGGAGTTAGAATTCCCTAGTAAGTATGATTGGTGCATAATTGTACTTAGCAAATACACTTGACCATATATTATATTTCTCAGTGAACTTGTTAGCTAGATTTAGCTCAACGCCAATGCAACGTCATTGAAAATGATATCAAATTAATCTTTTGGAGCCATTGACGTGGGCTTATACTTTCCCTACAGAGAGAAAAAATGGGATTGATAATGGAACTTCAATACCTACTTAGATAGTGAATGACAAAAGTATTAATCCTTATAGAAAAACACCAAACATTGTCTCGGTATATATTTGCTGATATTGGTTATATGTTTGATCTATACAAATGTAGTTCCCAAACTGGATAAAGAATTATCGTAGGGAAAATGTCGAATGTTCGAAGGTAAAACAAGCAAAGCCTTGTTATCTTTTCGAACTATTCCAACAATATTACTCACATGATACTTGTTCAAGAGTGTACATGGTTAAGGAGTATCATTACACATATTAGAGGAGCTAGTGTCCTGAGTTCAACCGATATCCTAGTTGTATATATGGAAATAATGCATCATGTGTAAAAGAAATGAAAGTAAGATACATCAAGGGTGATAACATAAAGCATATTCTGCTTAAGTTTCTATATAATCAGTAATAACAAACTCTTCACTAGATTGAAGTGAATCAAGTAAGATGCTAGTAGAATGTGACATAGTTGTTGCCAAATCATTACCTAAAACCATAAGAATATATAGACTTTTCCAAACTCCCTTAATTAATGCACGAATAAGGGGGGTATTAGACAAAAAGGGAGTCTACTATATATATAATACTGGTATGTTGTGATTTTTCCCTTCACTCAATGTTTTATTCTTCCTATTGACTTTTGTTCCTTGGTGAAAGGTTTTAGTGGGGAAATAATTTATATATCATCTTGTTTTCCTAACTCTCATGATTAATGCACAAATCTGAGAGTATATTAGACTAAAGGAAAAGTCTATGTATTGCAAAGAAACCAGTACGTTGTATTGTTTCTTCTGTGCTAATTTTATTTTTTTCCACTGGGTTTTTATTTTTGCATAAGGTTTTAACGAGTCAACGATTGTACACCACCACTCCTTTGACGCATAAGGGGGATTTTTGTAGGATAAATATATCATCGTCTAAAGAATATGACGATATAGATAAAGATATACATATCAGAGATAAATTATAACAAATATATCTCATAGTTATATACTTGTAACTCATCCCTATTTAAAGCGCTTTTGATTATTGAGAATTACAGATTCATTCTCTCCTTGGGAAGGTGACTAAAAGTGTACGGTTATTGTATGAAAAAACAATATTATTGACGGATTGAAGAAAAGCAGTGTTGTATAGAAAGAAAAAAAAGTGCAGGGAAACATTCAAGTGGCTAATGTAGCTCCCAATAATCTTCTTCCACAGTTACGTCGTCTTCAAAACAAGACAAATGAGAAACAACGGTAGATTGATTAATGTAACACACTTTATCCTTAGAATTTTACATGTTCAATATGACAAAATATTCCATAAAACTAATAGCCAAATAACAAGTCACTCGTTCTTTTAAAGCCATACTCGTAAAATAAAATTTTAAAGAGACGAAACGTATTGTGGTATATTAATATTCTTTTATTTTTATGATAATGTGGTATGTTCATTGACATCAATAATAAATGATGCATCTAATGCTTAAGCCCATATTGATTGGGTGTCAGTGTGTGTATTATTGCATTCAGCCTTAATGGATTACTGTTTTCCATATCATTTAGAATTTATTAAAAACTAGAAGCGTACTCGCACAATGCAGCGAGATACATCATGATTTTAATATTTCATTTTATTCCTTATCT
>NC_037539.1:33340458-33342957 GCF_001531365.2 Cynara cardunculus var. scolymus
AGATTTTTTATATTTAAAATAAGATGTTTATCCTGTATTTGATTGTGTTTATCTGCAGTTAGTTACACGAATTCAGATATGGGATGAAATCGGATAGGGATGAACGAGTTTAAGAGTTTTTAAGAGTTTTAGCCAAATGCTTTATAATATAGTATAGATAAAAAACTATTTTATTTTTTCTGAATAAAATAATGGAGATTAAAAACCTAAAATTGGAGGGTAACGTCGGAAAGGAGCATATCGGTAGGCGTTAGGTACGTGTCAAAAGTTGATTTGTTAGAAATAGTTTATGAAATTAGATTTTATAGTAATAAAGACGTGTTCTAATTTATGAATAGGTAGGGTTGTTCTGGAATGCAACGTGGTGGTTATGTTTAATTTTAATTTAAGAAAGTAATAAATAATGAAAATTTTCTACGGTTAAACATCGCTTTGTCAAGAGTTTTCTTTAAAATAGGAGAAACAATAATATATTTAAGTCTTAAAATATGAAAAAATTATATGAATTGAATATTCACACTTCCTACAGATTCTAGTCCATATGCCTTTCACACCATCCCGTTCATACAACCCCCAACCTTTTATATATATATATATATATAGATAGAGATTGTGTGTGTTTGTTTCAAATACAACCGTTTTATTTGTACAACTAATACAACTCAATAAATTGAGATATACGAGGATGGTTTATACGGTTTGTATAAATGAGGGTATATATATATAGAGGAGCGTTCAAATGAAAACCACTCTCATTTATACAAACCGTATAAACCGCCCTCATACGTCGATTTCATTGTTTAATCTTATGAGATTTTTTCATAAAATTGTTTAATCTTTTAAAATTGTTTCATATAATATTTTTTTTTGATGAAKTTGTTTCATATATGGTTATGAAATTGTTTCATATAATATTTAATAAAATTTTAATGAAACTGTTTCATGTATTTCTCTAAAATTAAAATAATGAAGATGATAATATCCATGATTAACACCCTCCACAATAAAAATGGTTAATCAACCTCTCATAATTACAAAAAAATAAACAAAATGAAAAATTATGATTGATTGAATGAGGTTTGCACGGTTTGTACAAATTGGGTGGTTTTTATTTGAACGTTCCTCTCTCTCTCTCTCTCTCTCTNACGGTTTGTACAAATTGGGTGGTTTTTATTTGAACGTTCCTCTCTCTCTCTCTCTCTCTCTCTATATATATATATATATATATATATATATATAGGGGTTGGTTCAAATATTAACCAAGATTATTGTGTTAACTTTGTTAACCAATATTGGCCATTGATTCTTAAAATAAAGGGTTGTGATTAATCATGATAAAAAATTATATTTTTAAATTTACAATTTCAAAGAACATATGTGAACAAAGGGGAAAATGATATTTAGGTAATTTTCTTTTTTATGTAACTCCTATATCATTAATTGAAAGTTACAAAATCAAAAAATCTCATTATTTTTATTAATGTAAGAACCATATGAACACACACACACACACACACACACATATATATATATATATATAAACCATTGTGTCAAATACGAACAAAAATTGACATACATATGAACTTGGACTGTATAGCATTTATGAATACAATATGAATATAATAAGAATAGTTGCTACACGAAAGTAAATAAATAACAAAAACAGGTATGAACACAATATGAACAGTTTGTAAACAATAATTCTTTCATTATGAACACATTTAGGAGCAAGCCAATGTTGAGATATGCAGCTAGTGTACATATGAACACAATATGAACACTTGTAAACAATTCTTTAACAATTACATATGAATTCGAATTTCGATTGTAGTCGTAGACGATTTTAACCTTTTCATTCTCATTGTTGTCGATCTGTTTTCCAATACGTTTATCCATATTACTCAGACGATATTGAAATCTTTACAATCGGAAATTCTATAACAATTACAAATCAATATCATTATGGATAGAATAAATCGAAATTACAAAACATGAACACGTATAACAAAAATATAAATATTACATAATCATCAATTATTGAGATTTTTATATTTGTAACTTCCAATTAATGATTTGAGAGTTACATAAATGACAAATTACTTAATTACCCTTGTCATTAATATATGAGTTATATGCGAACCTAAAGAAAAGATGGAATATGATTAGTAGAGCTTGGTTAACAAAGTTAACACAAAAAATCTTGGTTAGTATTTGAACCAAGCTATCTCTTTCTCTCTCTCTCTCTCTCTCTATATATATATATATATATATATATATTTGGGATCATGTGAGACCAATGGTTTTTCATGAGACCCGTAAGAGCAATTCTCAACCTTTGGATTAGATCTATAATCTGAACATTCATAACTTTTCAATAATCACAAAATTGTCATCATACAACTTTAGACCATTAGATGATTAGCTTATAAAGTTGATCAATGAACGTAAATTGGTCTTACGGGTCTCACGAAAAACTTTTGGTCTCACGTGAACTCAACC
>NC_037539.1:33343542-33345659 GCF_001531365.2 Cynara cardunculus var. scolymus
TCAAATTAAATGGATGGTTGAGATTGAGTTGTACTGATTGTACGATTGTAAAGAGTTGCATAATAACTCACCTCTACTTATATATATATATATATGTATACATATATATATATATATATATATATATATATATATATATATATACAGGTGGAGGTTCAAACGAGAAAACCCCCTATTTTACGAGAATGCGAGAACACCCTTATCACATGTGATAATACGAGTAAGGGGACACTGTGATGTGTGGACGATGTGTTCTACGACTTAGGCCGCGTCAAATGTTGTCTGCGTCTATGATTTAGCATCAAATGTGATGATCTTGATGGATTATAATATCATATTAACAACAACCTTATCACATGTAATAATACTTGTGACGGGACTTAGTGGTGTAAGGCGACTTGGCCCGCAACCAAGATCGCATCGAAAATCGCCCTCGTTTCTGATTTAGTATCAAATGTGTATCATATGTGATTGTTTATAGTAAAAAAAAAAATGTTCTCGCGTTCTCGTAAAATGAAGAAGTTCTCGTTTGAACTTTTTCCTACATATACATATACATATATATATACATACATACATATACATATACATACACACACACACACACACACACACATATATATATATATATATAGGTT
The DNA here is from genome assembly GCF_001531365.2 of Cynara cardunculus var. scolymus. NCBI lineage: Eukaryota > Viridiplantae > Streptophyta > Magnoliopsida > Asterales > Asteraceae > Cynara > Cynara cardunculus. Next base: position 33,344,181 of record NC_037539.1, read on the forward strand.
TAATCAAATGAGAACTTAAAATTTATGAGATCCAATGTGAATCACTCATTTGAAATAATTATGTTATTTATTAAATAAATATAAAATATAATTTAGTCAACTCATAAATGTATTTAATTAATTTATTTTTCACATAAATAGAAAATCTATAACTTCTATGTAGGAAATTCATAACTACTCAAATAAACCATTAATTAATTGTTCATAATGTGTATCCAAGTTTTTATACAATAGTTTTAAGCATTTTTAGTTTTTTTTCCTTTTTGGTTTTCGTTTTTAGTGTCGTTATATCATATTATTTTCACAAGATGATCACAATATGTAAAAATTAAGTTTTTGCAATGTGTATCTAAGATCTTACACAATATTTTTAAGGACCTTTAGTTTTTTATTTTTTTATTTTTTTATTCTTAGTGTCGTTGTGTCACATTGTACTTACAATATGATCATAATGTGTCAAAAAATAGGAGATAACAATCTGTAAAAAAAAATATGTGGTCACAATGTTTAATTGAAATAATATATTTAATAGTGGTTTACATCATGAAATAAATATAATAGATTTTTGGTTTTGAGTTTACTGGAGATGTTTGACGGGTGTTCAAACTTGATTAATGATTTTGTTCACAATATTTTTATGAGCTATAGTTTTTTTTTTTTCTGTTATCTTTTTGTTTTTTGTGTTCACATGTGATCACAATGGGTTAATTGGTGATACTTGTTAGGTTGACTCTTGCTCATAATATGTTAGGTTACTTATTAGATTTAGGTGGCGTTTGTTTTTTAAGAGGTTTTGAAGTCTGAAGTCTGATTTCACTTCTGAACTTTAAGAGGTGGTACTGAAGTCTGAAATCTGAATCAGTCAGACTGTTTGTTTTTACGTCTGAAATCTGAATCAGTCAGACTGTTTGTTTTTACGTCTGAAATCTGAAATCTGAATCAGTCAAGTTTTGGATCTGATAGATTTGGATCGATCTGGGTCATGATTTTACGAGAATATGTGGATCGATCTGGCTCGTGATTGATTTGGAGATCGAATGTCTTGCGTGATAGATTTGGAGGACTAAATCTGGAGGTGAGGATGGAGGGGAGAGTCTGGAGGGAGCGATTAAGAGGATTTACGTGATTATGTTATCACTTTTTTTTCAGAGCAAATTAAGAGCTTTTCAGCTCTTATTTATATAAAAAAACAAACGGTCTGAAAATAAAAACGTCTGACCGGTTCAGACTAAAAAGACATCAGTGGTTTTTTTCAAAAAACAAACAAGCTCTTAGTTATATTATTTTGTTAATGAGAAGGGAGAGAAAATTTGTAAAAGTCCATAATAATCTTTATTTCAAATGTATCAAAATTAATGATTTCCTAATTTAATCCTGAATTTAATGTGATGCACAATATATATTAGATTTCATAAATTGTAATGTTTATATATATATATATATATAGAGAGAGAAAAAGAGTTTATACGAGAATGATAC
>NC_037539.1:33347239-33350928 GCF_001531365.2 Cynara cardunculus var. scolymus
TAATATAATAATCTTGATTAACATTCGGATAAACAAAGTAGGGAGGGAGGATAAGAATTACTAATAAAATTAATATAATAATCTTGATTAACATTTGGAGAAACAAAGCGGGGAGGGAGGAAGAGAGACCCACGTTGCCCTATGTTTGGTCAACGAACCAATCTCCATCCTCATCACATGCCATGTCCTTTCCTTCCCATAAATCTTTATTTATATACATCACAAGCCAACCCCATTAATCTTTCTGTATTTTTTCCTCAAACCCAAACCCAGAATCACAACTGAGTTCATCACCTTCTCCACCGGTCTTCGTTTTGCTCCATGGGTAATTGTTGCTTAAAAGGATCAAGATCTTCAACAATGGTGTGGGCTGAAACCGATGACGAAAATGATCGATGGGTTTATTACTCTGACCCCAATCTTCAACAGAGTCTTTTGAGCGACGAAAACCCCCCAAATTCTTCTGTTTCTGGTACCAGCGATGGCAAGAACCGAGAAGTGAAGATCATGTTGAGCAAGAAGAAGCTGGAGGAATTGTTGGATAAGGTGGAGGATCTTCGCAACATCCCAGTGGATCAGATCTTGGATCGTTTGATTGATTCCAGCGATCAATTTGAGTTTGATGATGATCTCAATCATCATCATCAGCAGCAGCAGCAGCATCAGCATCAGCCTCAGCCATGGAAGCCCAATTTACAAAGCATCCCTGAGGAATAAATTGAAGATTTTGCTGTCAATGTTCATTTCTGTGTTTCTTGATTGCTATTGAAGTTTTCCAAGGTAAAAAAGATTGAAAATTGGGTTGGAAAATGTAAGTAGCAAGTTTGATTCATATCTTTTGATTTAGTTTTTGGTATCTTCTGTAAATATTTGAGAGATATTACACGAATCCTGTTCCATGTGGATTATAAATACGATTTATTTGTGTTTTTAGATCTGTTATCACGTCCAAAATCGTTTCTAACTCGGTATTCTTTTAACACAACAACATGTGCGCTTTATACAAATACGTTATCACAAGTTTTTTAACGCGCGGTTGAGCAATCTAACAAGTTCAAATTTATACATTAAAGCAAATAGTTATATTCGATTTTTTTTTTGATTAACCTGGATATCCAACCCGATATGCGAGCTGCTTTGCAGATAGCCCGGAGTCACCGTATTTGAACTTCCGTGACCACTAAGGGGATTTTTATTTCCCCTTAGATTTGAATTTGGGACCTCTTGGTACTTTTGACCTTTGAAGTCAAGCTCAAACCAATCGGGTTGGAAAATATTTTCACCATTTAACCGACACTCAAGCTTTTTTATTGGTTATTGGAAAATCATGATAATCTTTTTAAGAAAAAAGTATTGCTAATCATATGCAAATTAGTATTAATTAATTGATAAAATAACATTAGTTTTTCGAGACGTTTATTGACAAGTTGCATCCTTTCATGGTAACCCAGTCTCATGCTTTGAATCGGGTTCGTAGTTGCATTGCTTTGAATATTATTTTGTTTTTCCTAAATCGATTAATTTATCTAATTTTTTTTAGAATTTCGAGTTGTTTTGACTCATATCTTTGAATCGGTCTCGTTTTGAGCTTAATTTTAATGAATCATTAAATATCAGATATAATTGCCTTCTAGTATACAATCAACATTTTTGTATCTAAAAACTATGTCAACTTAAGATTTCAGCTTATATGACTTTAAGATTCCATTGAATTTGCAAAATGAAAACGGTTAACTATATATTGACGAAAAATGTTTTCTATTAAAGGTTTTACGCTTAACTCGTTTCATAGTGTAAATTTTTTGCGATATCTGTTTCATAATAAAATAAAAAGACGTAAAAGAAATCAAAGATGAAAATTGAAAATTTGAAATATGTTGTGTATTCTATCAGTGCGAGCACCGTCAAGTCCTTGACATCGGTCGTAGGTAGCATATAAAAGTTGTGTTTTGTTGAATTAGAAACCTTAATGTTTATTAATGTCAAATAACACACATGGTATCATTTCAAATTGCTTTAAAGTCATAAAAATATTATAATCAAGTTTAGAATAAATGTAAACGTACATTTACAAAGTTGTATAAATATTTTTTGGAAACACAAACCATTACTACATTATTTTTTTATAACCATATAATTTGAAACCTCGATCGACGATTGGACCAAGAAGGACCGGTCCTTCAAGAACCGAATACAGGCCTAGTTTAGTCTTTTGGACCTAATGCCATCTCCTCAATTTTTGAGCTTAAACCGGGTAAGGACCGGTACGAAAAGACTAGTCAAAGGCCTGATGTTTGGTTTGATAAGTATTATATTAGTCTTGGTCAACATCCTTTACAAGTGTTTAGACTTTAAAGTTGGGTGAGTAACTACCTCTTAAATTTCATTTTGTAAAAGAAACAAAAGAAAATCAAGATTGGAATTAACTAGGAACAATTAGGATTGTTGGACCCAAATGGGTCCCAGTCTAGGCTAAGGATTGAACTAGATTTGTTTAGCCATTGGGACCAGAGCCATAAGGACCAAACTATGGACTAGTTGGAATCGGTCCTTTTGCATTTCTAGCTATGAGCACCCATTCTCAAGCAAAGATCGAGATTTTCCAAGAAAAATCATCATTGCTCACATGTCTTCTTTATATCCAATCATCAAACATAAAGATTAATCATCCATGAAAAAGTTTATAGTTTTTTATGGAACCACATTTTCTTGTCAATTGGACCACTAGATCAAAATGGCATAATGCTAGGTGAAAAATGATTTTCACTTTTGCTCCCATGCACTCTAATTTTTCCGTTCTCTTTCTTTTTCTTGTTTTTCCACTCAACAAACTACAGGAAGAGGATGTTAGGATATGGTGTTGTCACAATTCAAACGCTAGCAAATGATCTTTAAGGTCCCTTAAAATAATAATTCAAGGATACAACAAAACCTGACAACAAATGCAGATAACAATGATCTAGATGTTGCACAATGACTTTATCAGAAATAAACAATCCCAAATATAGATAATAACAATATACGTTAGAATCTACGTATATGCCAAGTTCACAAAATACCTACAAAAGAATTTAACGTGATTCCATTATCACTATGACAATGTACGTCCATCAAAGAGAGAGAGCAGGAATTTTATTACCACCAAGGAGATTATATAGTGCTTGTACAAGATTCTTAAGATCCATGATCAACTAGCAAGTCTTCAAGAACACCAATTGGTTGGACCGTAGATGCGATGATTTACTTCACGGGCGAATATATATATATATATATATATATATATACATACATACAATACTATATATATATATATATATATATATATATACATACAGGGGCCTATTCAAGGGAGAACTGAGTTATTTGTGGTAATTGTGAGAACCAATATTAACCACAAATCAATAGATAAATTAGGAAATTTATAAAATTGGTAATTTTAAATTAAAATCTTAATGCAAGGATATTTTTGGTATTTTAAAACTCTCCTATCTCCTCTCTTCTCTCTCTGGCCACCGTACTCCGGTGATACCACTATAATACCACTGTGATACCTAAAAATATTGGCTCTGTTAAACAAAAGATACATTGTGATACCTAATCATATATAAGATGCATAGTGATACCACTGTGTTACATCTTCGATCGATCACACAAACGACATCAATGTGATACCCAAGCACATATATGAT
>NC_037539.1:33352890-33375258 GCF_001531365.2 Cynara cardunculus var. scolymus
TTCATGGATCAACTTCACACAAAAAAACATGTAATGTGTAATGGGCCACTTTAATCAATGAACCTGTTTCATAGTTGCTTTTCATCATGATGAAGAATCATGTTCATTATCTACTACTATAGGCATATTGTCCAAAGTAATCCTCTAGTCCTATTATCCACTTCAATGAAACAGGTTCATGGATTACACACATCTATTTCTTGTTACTGCACAACGCCTGGTTCCCATACTAGTTTATATGAACTTTAAAACTTCTTATAGCTGAAAGGGTTACATGTTGTTGTTCAAATTGATTTCATAAATCATATGCTTCATACAGTCTTCAATATGATCAACAACATCATAGTTAATATTATGCTTGATTTCATCCAGAAGCAATACACATGTATAATAGGTCACTTTAGTATGATACAGATTCATGAAGATGAATCATGTTCATTATCTACTACTCTAGGCATATTGTCCAAATTAATCCTCTAGTCCTATTATCTACTTCAATGAATCAAGTTCATGCTAATTAAAGACACCCATTACACATTACATGTTGTTTTGTGTAAAGTTGATCCATTTAATTGGTAGGATGAAACCGGTGATTGATATTGTATTGTTCATATGAAAAGGTTTCATGTTGATGAAAAGCAACTATGTCATTAAAATTTAAAATATGCATAGATGTAGCAAACCAATTAGAGCAGGGCTATATTTGTCAAAGTGCAGGGGTCAGTGGTGGTTACGACCCAGGGTTACAAGTGATGTAAAGTCTGCAACTGAATATGTACTTCTCATTTTACTTAACTATAGTATGTATCACAATATGCAACAGTTTATATGAAACAGTTTCATAACACATCTTCATGAAGAAACAGTTTCATAACACATCTTCATGAAGAAACAGTTTCATAACACATCTTCATGAAGAAACAGTTCCCATTGCTGCCCTTATAACCCAGATAGCTACATCTTCGTTATACATTACTTGGCTTGATATAGGTGCACATCATATGTGTTTTGAAGTCACATACACTAATGCATTGTATACATTCAAATCTTGATGTTCTCCATGACCCAAATGATGGTAAGATCAAGAAACTGAAGATTACGTTAAACAAAACTTCCTCAACGAGACATGCCAACTGCTAAGACGAAGAAAACTGGGAAGATGATTGTTAATCCGCCCATCGTAGGTATAATTTAAATATACGTTGTATACATTGAAATTTTCCGAAGAATATATGATTTTATTCTAATTAATGGATATTTCATACCATTATGCAATTGTATATTAATAAAAATATAATATATAGATTGCATCATTTTTAATTCTATTATGCAACCTGTTTACATTAGTTTGTTTATGTTAACTTATTTGTTTCATGAAACTTTATACGTTGTGATTCGATATACTAATATATTGTACATATTCAGACAGCGATTTCGTGCAAGAACCGACCATTACAGTGACAAAAAAATCTATGGTTTCTACATCCAAGAAGGCCTCCTCGAGCCACGGTCGAAAGGATCCAGTCCCCCAAAATACGACACTGTCCAAAGTATTAAAAACCGCTACAGGACCTCAGGAAGCAAAAGGTAGATAAAATCTTACGTTTTTCCTAAACCTTAAAAGTATATACAAATGATAATTAATATATTCAGGATCTTTGGGTAACCAAACAGTTGGAGGTGGTCGAGTCGATGACAGCCTGCACAAAGAATAAAAAAAAGGAATAAACGAGGAACCGCAAAAGGGGACAGAAGATGAACGTGCAGTTGACACGAATGCAGTACAATATCGGGTACTAAGGACTAGGACATCCCCCAGGACACTTCATGAAACAGTGCGCACATTAAACGATTCACAACGGGCTGCCGTTACCAGTATGGGATTAGGGAGCCTGGTTGACATAAAAATAGATGGTGTCCCATCTCGTTTGGGTTTTTATGTTGTAGACAACCTAGACACTGTTAATATGAGGCTTAGTGTTCGTCATGGGTCAATTCCAATTACAATAGCCTCAATTCATGAATTACTAGGCTTGCCTAGTGGGGGGATTGACATACTTAATACTCAACATGAAAAATCCAAGCCAAATCTTAATGGCATGTTTAGGAGGCAATTTGATAAGAAGAAGATGAGACCGAAGGATGTCATGAAACTTATCCAAGGTTCTGGAGATGCATCAGATTCATTTAAAATCAACTTCTTGGTATTGTTCGTGAACTTGATGATAGATTGTAACCGCATGGGCTGTTGCAATCTTAGCTTTTTGTCTTCCATGAAGGATTTGAAACTGATTCACGAGATAGACTGGTGCAAATACCTTTATGATATGTTGTGAACAAGTAAGGAAAATTGGAGCAGATCAAGTAACGTATGTTTCTACGCCGGGCCACTTACTTATCTGACTGTAAGTGTATTTACTCTATTAATTAGCATGAACTATTTTTAATCCTAAGAGTAAATCTCTTTGATTATACTTTTTAATCAGTTACTATATGTTGAGTCAACAATATGGCCGGATCAAGTAGTTGACCACATGCAGCAGCAACAATCGGATGGAGCTTTGACATGTTAAGAAAACGGGAGGCTTGGGAGATGGCCAACGGAGGCTTAGGATCGGCTAAATTATTGGACGTTACAAGGGCGGTTGAAAGAGAGGTAATTATCTAGCTTCTTTGAATATCGTTTAAACTTTTCGCTCCGAGTTACCGAATAAAATTTATGCGGTAGTAATAAACGTTAACTATTAGCGCAACAATTTAGTTATCATGAGTTAACGTTTTCATTTAATTACTTCAATACTATTGTACGAAACAGTTTACTTAACATGAGTTCCCTAATGTCACTGAACCATATGTAAATGTTTCATCGAATCTGTTCACTATTATAACTGTTCTTTATATGAAACTGGTTCACTTTGATCATTTCAACTCTTCAATGACAGTTTCAAACTTTGCAATCTGTTTTGCCCTAAAGGACTACATACATGTTAGTTACATACATTTACGTATAGTTAACCTTCAGACTATTGATTGCAATGACTATAGGTTCATGTCACTAGCTCATGGTATTTCACTGTATAATATGCAACTAGTTATTAAGAAACTGGTTCACTTTTTTCTTCATCTGTTAATTGCAGTATCACTTCTACTCATATTAGACAGTTTAACATACGACCATATCATATTAAAATTGTTCTTATGAAACTAATTCATTATATTCTCATTGTTCATTTCAAAGCATCTCAATACATATGGTACATGTTACCATCAGCCTGTTTCATGTCAAACTAGGGTCATATTAAACTGTATCCTATGTAGTTGGTTCACTATTCTAAACTGATACATTTACGCAACATCTAAAATCACACAGCTCCGCTATTATGAGACTGTGAATATGTACATTGTTTTTACTAAACATTTGACATTGTTTCGATTATAATCCAATACTGCTATCAATATGAAACTGGGTGATGAACCAGTTTAATACTTACTAACGAATTAATGTTTGTACGTCTTCCTATCATGTGTAGGTTGAAATCAAGATGATCAAAGACATGATAGGTCATGTTCTTGATACAAGACGTGAAATCGAACAGCGTCTCATTGCGTGTCAGGCAAAGTATCATGCAGATGAGGATTTCGAAGCTCTTGCTGCTGATCTGCATGCCATATTCAGATCCTCTACGCACAATGTTTTAGGTCATCTAGCTCTAAACGATAATGTAGACCTTGCAGCTATTGTTCCATCAAGCGAGTTATGTGTTGGTAAACGTGGCGGACATGAAACCCCGACTGATAATGACYTGAATCAGTCACCATTATCCCAATATTGGCTGAGTCAAACATTGCACAAGATATGCGATGAAACCGTTGAGAAATCAATTTCCAGTAAAGAACCGAAGGAGTCATTAGATATACAGCCACCGCAATTCGACTTGGGAATTAGTCCGATGAAGACAGCTGAACAGTCCACCGTCACGAAGCCACCCTCAAAGGATAAAGGTAAAGGTGTCTGCATCGTTGATGATGCAAAGTTTAAAAAATCCAACCGATTCACCGGATGGCATGGTGAAGACGATACCACCAACCACCTGAAGTAAAAATACGTTACAGCTTCTAGGCGGAGTGTTCGGTTGGGAGATCACCTTAGATCACCTTTCCTTCGGCGGGCTATAGACATGAAGGTAACTGCAGAGGATAGACGTATACATGATTGGRMGATCGCAKAAATTGGATCAACCTTGTAARAATAWGTTTTTACTATATCTTCACTGTAGTTCGTTGTTACCAAATGCRCTTACTAACAAATTATCAATGACATATGATTCGACTAATATAAGTATGYTTACGTGGCAAATCTGTAGCGACATTGTATTCGAATTGGAGAATTCCACGAACATATTGCGGGGGAATTTGGCAAGTCTAGCATCCAAATCAATTGTCTACACAAATGTTATAGATGGATGGGCAGAATTGCTAAACATGGAGGAAATGTACAGAAGTCAAGATTCACCGCGTCGTTTTTTTTCAATACAACTGTATTGGTAAGATATATAATATTAACAAAGTGATTTCTAATGAAACAAAACATGATTTCATGAATGTTGTCTGACTACATGACTATCATACAGGGAGATCCGAAGCTTAGGACTCAGCAGGCATATTTTAATGTTCAGTTTGACCTTTTCAGCACTTACCTCGCAAAATCAGTTCGGTTCAACATGGAAATTATTAAAATGCGCAATATGGATCTCGTATGCTCACTATTTACATTTTTTTGCATTTAAAAGTACGTAGACATTTATTTTTCACATGACATTACGTAACAATTTAACACACACAGACTTTCTTTCCTATTATGGATTGTGGTCACTATTACATAGTGGTGTTTAACTTCAAGAAGCCATCAGTTGTTGTAATAGACCACAAATTTTCGAAAGGTTGTCAGATCGAAGACGATATGGGGTCGTATGAACACGTTGTAGACTTATTAGTAAGTATAATAACTTGACAATCACTCTTGTACTTGAATGTTTATTCACGAAATACATTTTACAATTGATTATTTCTTTCCCCAGCATCACCTTATGATCAAGCATCTAAGAGTTGTAGGCCATCCTAGTTGGCAAGAAATAGATGAAACGGGTCATGAACGCTTGGAAATGAGTTGGCAAACAAAAGACAATTTCGAGGATGCAGGTGTGTTCTCGATGAGGCAYATGGAAACTTGGATGGGAGATGAAAGGTCATGGAAGACCGGATTCACTACAGAAGGACCGAATCAAAGAACCCAGCTTACTGATCTAAGGAAGAAATACACGGCGAAGTTAGTACTCAGCAACTTCAGCAAAAGAAGGGAGTCAATCGTGAAAGAGGTTGATCAGTTTCATTCAGTGGATCACGAAGCCAAAAAGAAAGCAATAGAGCAAGCAAAAGCAACTAAGACATCTGCCATAGGCGTTAACATTCAATCATAGCAATACATTGGTTTAGCGTTGGTTCACTAGCGATACTTTTTTTTGGGGTTATTTTCGGAGGTTATGACAAGGATTTTATAGTGTTTTTTAGTATTCAGTTATGTATTGCTCATTTTCTTTTGAATTAACTGATCTTGTCTTAGCAAGTACTCAAATATTTACTAAGCAACTTAAAGCTTAGTCTTTTTTCATATTACAATCAACCGTATCTTTAGTCCTTGCTTGTAGTACTTGTGTTATATATCTTTGTGATGAAACTATTTTATGTTCATTGAATAGTCCACAATTAAATATTACAATGAAACTTTATCATTGCACATTATGATACTACTAATCAAACMCATCACTACCGAATTCAGTTGGAATGACATAAGACATCATACATCATTTCAATTGCACCGTCCCAAACAAACTYCATTTTCATTATAACATTTACATTCTTATCATAAATGGACATTGCTTCACACGTTGTTTAGTGTTTCGTCGATTAAACGCTAGTTTAGACCCTATTTGTATAATGTTTCATCAGTTTGTGTAGAGGGGAAATACGTTAGATATTTTTTTCAAACAAATTCCGTACACAATTATTTTCTTCGTGACAGACATTTCTCATTAACACATTCATCGCATCCCACTCTAAACGTTTTACCATTACATGAACATGCTCATCCCAATAATTTTAGGAGCCAGCAGAATTTCATCGATAACTGTTACTAGCTAAGATAAATCAAATGAAACAAAAAACAATGTTCCTCACAAATCAAACAATTATAATTCATACACCTAAACCGTTATTTGTTACTATCACCTTTTGATGGACAGTTGCGGGAATCATGCCACCCCATTTTATCACAAGTTCTGCACAATCTTTTCGGCTTCTTTGCATTCATGGATATCTTCTCTGAGATACCAACAAGACGCTTTCTGGTCCCACAACCTTTATTACGTATCCCTTTTGGTGGTAAGACATCAACCGATTCATGTTTGGAAACACATAATAGCTCCTGAATATCATTTCTCTTCTGTTCAGTACCTGTCAATATTGGAATGTCCACCGAAATTTCATCACCCAAACGTTCCAATCGCTCCACAAACTCTGTCAATGATCCCTTATCATTCCGTACACGCCCAATAATAAGATCAAACATTGACGTAGCCTGGTTCATCAAAGCTTGTTTCTCAACATCCATTTCACCATACCTAACACGAGCCGGCAACAGCTCTACTGGAACTAACTCTCGTCTCCATCGCGGTAAGATGTACTTCTCGGGTATACATTGCACCTYAGAATTTAACATTACCTTAAACGCGTGGCGACATAATATACCATTGTGAACAAAATGGTTGCAACTACAATCAAAAGAATCATCCCCTACATCATGAACCACCTAGCATATCATACATAACGAAAGAGAAATTATAATCATTTACTATGAAATGCGATTCTAATTAATTATTTGTCAAAATTAAATCAAAAAATTGAACATCACCTTGTACGTAGCTTTGATCTCAGAATTCTTGTTCTTATGTGTAATACTGTAAATCATCTTATCCCCTACCTCTACTACATCGACGACCCCACAAAACCATACTGCCTTGTTCATTTCCTTTTGCACCTCAAAAAACATTGTTTTTGTGTACACGTTCGCTACTTGCACTTCAATTTTGGACGGTGACAACAATTTAGGTATTGTAGTTCTAGTCACAACCTCAAGTGAACAATGTTCTTTCCTTTGACYTTCGATTGCATCGTCGAAAGTGTTAAGAAAGTAAACAAGATCATTYCAATACTTCGTATAAACATTAAAGAATGAATTAATACTCTCAGACCTGGAAGTGGTTTTCATAAGACCAGACATTGGATAGTCCTTGAAGTAGGCTGGAATCAAGATTCTCTTATTGCATACATTTCTTCGAACCACGAGTGACCCCGCAGTCCAAACTCATCCATCAATGCATTCCATTTCTCCTCAAAATATTCGGGACTTAGGTGTACATTCCATACGAGTTTGTTGAACTTGCTTTTAAATGGGGTCCCATGGGCTAAATGATCACGAATCTTCACAATGAAACAAGCACACAATCAAGCAATTGTGAAACCATTTTTTTTCATATTGTCCATTGTGAAGATTTTTTTGTTACGAAACGCTTACTAATCAAACTTATGTATGCATATATTAGAATTGTACCCAATGGATGAAATTAGACATACCTTTTCCTTMACTTTTTTKGTTATGTGCCACATACACAATCGATGAGTAGATTCCGAAAAAACTATTGGTATCGCTTGTTTCATTGCTGCACATTGATCGGTTATTACAAACTGTGGCTGAGTACCGTGCGCTTTCATAAACACATTCAATACCCATGTGAAATTAATGACAGATTCATTTCTAATCAATGATGCACCGACGACAACAGACTTCTTGTGATTGTCAATTGCAACAAATGGAACAAAAATCATTGCATGTCTATTACGATTGAAAAGCATGATATTAATGCATGATTTGAGATAAAAACAAATTGATAACAAATAATTAAAATAGCTTACTTGTTTGTCCGAAATGTAGCGTCGAATGATATGGTGTCTCCAAAATGTTTGTAATTCATTCTCGCTGTTTTATCTGCCCAAAATATTGCAATCAACTCCTTCTCATCACACTTATATTCAAAAAAATATTCAGAGCAATGTTCCCGYCGTTTGCTCATCTTGTTTATTAACATTTGTGCATCTTTGTTACCAACGAAGAGCATAATGTCTCTTCTAAAGTTCATATGATCCCTAGCTGTCCCACCAGATGCTACTAAACCACCGTTCATTGCCAATTGCATTCTGCGCGACTGAGTGATACCAACTTTAGAACTGGATGCGTGATAAACATTCCTTCGATCCTTGTAATCAAGTTGTCGTCTTGAATGGGTGAACATCTTCTCTTCCGAACGACAAAGCATATGATTATGCCCCTCTATGAAATGATAGACCTCGTACTGGCCACTCGCTTTCACATAGTGTACTTTAAGGCAAGCTTTACAACCGGTACGTTTGAAATTTGTATTACGCCTTTTCCTCTCTCCCGATGAAACTTCTAACGAATCAAATTCCTTTTTCGGTGGATTACCCTCCTTGCTACAAACGAAATAACGGGTTTGCACTCCACCCAACGAGTTCAATTTTTTGCTGCCCAACCGGATATCAAACCCAGCAACATCACCGTATTTCCTATACATATTTTCTACGGACTCAACCAATGAAAAGAAGTCACCAACCTTTGGACATATATTGCTATCAACGTTAGGGACCCATATCTTCGTGCCCCTTGGTGATTCCCCCATTTCTTGTGATTTTTGCATCTAACAAGTGCAAAAAGATAATACAAGATAGTTACAATTATGAATCTTAACATGATTAATATGTTTCATTACCTCCTATTAGTTATCCGCAACATGCTCAAGTTTCTGAACTTCGTTTATGAAACTATTCATTACAATATTCTCATTAGGAAATAGAGATATTATATTATGTATACTTTTCAACTTTTTTTTTAAATTACATGATGAACCTGTTATATAAATATTTCATTTGCTTATTTATGTTTTTTGCATGTTAATGAAACAGTTTCACTATCAAAAAGTTCAATTATACATTTCTTCGTTTGCTTATTCCAAGATTTTTTGTAGATTGTAATGCATTTTTTTCATGCCAAAATATGCATACTACATGTTATACGTATTTTGCATCTTCACATCATTGTTTCAAACTGAAAATGTTTCATTATAAAACACATGTAACATTGCTCCTTACTTAGTTCCATAGTTTTACTCAACAATATAAAATAACCTCGCAAATTAGTCTCATTTGAACGAAATCATTAACAAACGGTGTCCATTACTTTGCTAAAAACCATAACCATATTCTCAAATCCTACTAACTGATTTATAAAAATACTCCAACTACGAAACGCATTCAAGGCAACAAAGACGGACGAACATTATACAAAAATTCATACTATGGAAGGTACATCGACTTAAAAATTATATTACTTTAATTTGTAAAGTAATATACTTTTAATGTTAACATATTTTAAAATAACATCCATCAATAGGGTAGGGTTCACGTGAGACCAATGGTTTTTCGTGAGACCGGTAAGACCAATTTATGTTCATTGATCAACTTGATAAGCTAATAATCTAATGGTCTAAAATTCACGGTGGCAATTTTGTAATTATTGAGAAGTCTCGTAACATTTATGAATGTTCAAATCTAACGATTGTAGATCTAATCCAAGGGTTGAGAATTGGTCTTACGGGTCTCACGAAAAACCATTGGTCTCACATGATCCCAAGTCTCCATCAATAAGTTATATCAAAATCATACATAAAACACAACATATTCAATAATGTTTAATGAATCATTTCAATAAAAAGTAAAATAAAAGAATGACATTATATGAAATAAATGGTTTCAAAATTTAATTGACAATCAAACGAATTTTTTACCGATCATATTTCTTATTTTTTAATTTACTTGTACACAGATTCGTTACATTTAGATAATGTACTATTTTCATTGTATACTGAGCTTATTAAATTTTTTGATTACACAATAACTAGTTTGATTGTCCTCATTTGACAACGAACTATATTCATTTTTCGATAATTCATCATGAAATTATTTTACAATGAGTCCCATTTCATATGAAAAGCTTTCACTTTTATGAATTTGCTTCATTAACCTTACACGTGTAATTTCACTTATGAATCGATTCATTCGTTCACCTAATCCTAACAACCTTTAAGATTCATGGGCAGATTACAATCTTCTCACAATCTTTTACATAATCATAATGAATCCGTCTCATCTACTTTTAACTTCATAGATAACAAAATACATTATGCAATTTTTCACATTGAATATGAAAATGTTTCACCAATATGTACTTGTTGATTAACTATTTCATAATGAAACCTTTTCACATTGAAACACTTACATGAACATTAATTTCATATACAATAAAATGAAAATGTCTCACCATGAAACTAGTTCTTCAATCACGAATCAATTAGAAAATGAAAATGTTTCACCAGCATGAACCTATTTAAATAACTATTTTATAATGAAACCTTTTCACATGRAAACATTTACATTCACATTAATTTCATGTACAATAAAATATACTATGCACCTTTTTCATGATACGTATATATCATAAAGAACAAAATCCATTATGCACCCATTTTATTTCATTCTACCAACTAAACGGATCAACTTTAATTACAATGCAACGTTGCTCCCCATGAAACTAGTTCATCAATCACGAATCAATTACAAAATGAAAATGTTTCACCAACATCAACCTATTTGATTAACTATTTCATAATGAAACCTTTTCACAATGAAACATTTACATTAACATTAATTTCATATACAATAAAATGAAAATGTTTCACCATGAAACTAGTTCTTCAATCTCGAATCAATTATAAAATGAAAATGTTTCACCAGCATGCATCTATTTAAATAACTATTTTATAATGAAACCTTTTCACATGGAAACATTTACATTCACATTAACTTCATGTACAATAAAATATACTATGCACCTGTTTCATGATACGTAAATTTCATAAAAGAACAAAATCCATTATGCACCCGTTTCATTTCATTCTACCAACTAAACGGATCAACTTCAATTACAATGCAACATTGCTCATGATGAAACTAGTTCATCAATCACGAATCAATTACAAAATGAAAATGTTTCATCATCATGAACCCATTTCATTCTACCAGTTAAACGGATCAAATTCAATCACAAAGCAATACGAAACACCATGAAAATATTTCACGAATCATGCATCAATTAAAACATAAAATTTTTCACCATCATGACACTATTTCATTGATGTATACCATATGCTTTGAAGAAGCAAATAAGTCATTTTACAATGAAACCTTTTCATGTTTATACAGTTTCATGAACATTTGTTTTTTTTTTCTAAGCAACATCAACCCACGATTTCATTCCCATAGTTGCTGTAATCTTCATAAAATGTTTCATGATTCATTGAATACCAAATCATTAAAATCAAGATTTTAATAATGTAATATATTTAAATTTTGAAACGTTACCTTTTTCATTATTTCTTTTATTAAATTTCCTTAAATAATATGTATTAATAACTTCCTTAATTATCAAAAAAATGTGGAAAATGACAGAAATACCCTTACTCATTAAATTTAATTGAAAAAAATAGAATTTTCTTATTGGTCGAAATTAGTCTGCACGGTTTTTTAGAATTGGATGGTTTTCATTTGAACCTGCCCCTATATATATATATATATATATATATATATGGAAAGGATACTAACTAGAGAGAATTATGGCATTGTAACTACAAGAAGAAAATAAACTGATGGATGTAAAATATGTTGGGTCCAGAGATGGTATTTATATACCAACGAATAGTAGGAACCAAGTCTTGGCAAAGTACGGAGCAAGCTATGTAGAGTAGTGCCCAAGTATCAGAGAAGAGTGGTGCTTGATTGGTTTGAGTTTGGCTCCAAAGGTCAAAAATACCAGGAGGTCCCAGATTAAAATCCAAGGAGAAATAAAAATCCCCTTGTGGCCACAAAGGTTCAAATGCGATGACTCCGGGCTATCTGCAAAGCAGGTGGTTGCTCTGGGATTAGTTGGCTCGCATAGCGGGTTGGATATCCAGGTTAATAAAAAAAAGTATCAGAGAAGAGCAACGAGTAAGCTTCGTAGCTTAGTGACCAAGTTTCAATCTTTTACTGATTTGGTCATCGAGTGTAGCATGAATACAACTAATATATTTATATTACAACACTCCACCATGATGCACGAGATTCTCAATATATTTATATTACAACACTCCACCATGATGCACGAGATTCTCAAAAGCGAAACGAATCCCAATCCAACAAATACGAGTTATTCCATAGTTTATTATAAAAAGTAGATAACAAGTAAATTGGCATGAGGTAACAAATTGCATTTCAACCGTGATGAGCTTCGGCATAACCATAACCCGTCAAAGTTACAAGCAAACAAATAACCTCAAATGCACAATCTACTTAAACGAGGTAGAGCAAAGCAAAGCTCTAAAACACTTAACAAAGTAATTCCTTCAAAGATGTCGTTTTGTCACCTGTGGTAATATCTCCTCTCTCTGCCAAAGTGCCCAACGACACTAACACAAACAAAGCTTGATCAAGTCTGAGCAATGCTTAAACTTAGCTGACAGTAGCGACTAAGTGAACATATCAGTGACATTGTCGTTTGTCAGGACTTTCTTTAAATAGACGACCTTCACTTCATGTAATATAACAAGATATGCATCATGCAGATTTATGTGCTTTCTCCGAGAACTGAAAACCAAATTAGTTGCCAAATGGATGGCACTCTAATTATCCTAGAAAATGTGGACGAAAGATTGCTCGAAGCATAAGACATTTATCAATTCTTTTAGATGGACAACTTCCTTTGTAGACTCAACCGTCGCAATAAGTTGGGCTTCTATGGTTGACAATGTCACAATGGACTGTAACCGTGATCTCCAATTGACAGCCGTTCCACCAAAGATAAATATATAACCGGAGGTGGATTTCCAACCTACTCGATCACCTACATAGTCAGAATCATAAAATCCGACAATTTTATAGTCATTGTGCAAACCAAATATAAGACTATGTGTCTCGGTTCCTTTCAAATATCATAACGACATTTTAATGG
This sequence comes from Cynara cardunculus var. scolymus, assembly GCF_001531365.2. Lineage (NCBI taxonomy): Eukaryota > Viridiplantae > Streptophyta > Magnoliopsida > Asterales > Asteraceae > Cynara > Cynara cardunculus. The sequence continues at coordinate 33,366,122 of NC_037539.1, forward strand.
CTACCCAAAGTGATTGACCCATATTCGTGAGAAACTGACTCACCACTCTGACACAACGAGCGAGATCGGGATGAGTACACACCATGGCATATATGGGACTCTCGAATTCACTAGCATACAGAACCTTTGATGTTTTGGCCTTTCCCTTGTCATCCTTCAAACAATCTTCACTTGTATTCTTGATGTGCTTCTGTAGTTGAATTGTAGACGTCTTGGCACCATTAAGATTGAACCGCTTCAATATCATTTGGATATAAGCTCGTTGTGTTAACCTGAGAGTACGGGACATTTTGTCCTGAACAATTTCCATGCCTAAATTATTTTGTGTTGCGCTAAGATCCTTCATTTCAAATTTTGACTTAAGTTTATCTTTTAGACGTTCGATCTTTGATCGGTCCTTGCTGGCAATAAGCATGTCCTACACAAAGAAGAAGATAAGTGTACCACCGTTTGTCTATGATAAACACAAGTGTCCTTTTCATTTCGTTCAAATCCCAGAGTGAGCATAAACAAATCAAACTTCTTATACCACTGACGAGGCGACTGTTTAAGTCCATAAAGGGACTTCTTTACATACATAATTTGCCTTGCCTCCGGAGATGAAGCCTTCGGGTTACTTCATGTAAATAGTTTCTTCAAAATCTCCGTGTAGGAAGGCAGTCTTCACATCTAACTGTTCTAACTTCAAATCATGCATAACCACGACCGCCAAAAGAACACAAATAAATGTATGACGTACAACGGAAGCGAAAATATTTTCATACTCGATACCATTACGCTGTGCAAAGCCTTTAGCAATGAGACAAGCCTTCTTCCGATTGTCATCTTTGACTTTGAAAACCTACTTACAACTAATAGCATGGTTACCATTCGGTAATAGACATAAGTCCAAAGTGTTGTTCTTTGAGAGAGTTTCCATCTCTTCCGTCATGGCTCTAAACCATTTAGAACCATGGATTGAGTCTAACACCTCTTTTATATCAAACTAATCCTCTTGCCCTACATGCAAAGCAAATTCCAGCTGATCTGTAAAACTCATGTTAGCAAAATCCCAATCTCCATACCTGTTAGGGGGATGAATAGTTCTTTGATTATGCCTGGTAGGTGCCATAATTGGGATTGTATGGCCTTGGTCTCTACCATCATTCAGAAACTCTTCTTTAGAATCACTAGTAGAAGTCGCTGACGGAATGACTTCTTCAAAATTATCGGGTGAGCCTGGATTAATATCAAGAATAGATTAACTAGGAATATAAGGGCTGCTACTGACTCCACATCATTAGCAGTATGGGAAACAATAGTAACGACTTCTGAATCTTGAGAGGACTGAGGATCCTGTGACTTCAATAGAACCGATTCATCAATATGACATGACGAGAATGAATCACTTTACGAGTCAAAGGGTTCCAGATTCGGTAACCCTTGATACCATCTATATACCCAAACAAAGATCCTCTGGTGGCTGTTAGATCTAGCTTGTCCTGGCTTGAAACATGAATATAAACAGAATAACCAATGCATGTATGTATTCAAACAGATGTTTCTTTTACCTCTTCAAACCTTTTCGGGAATTTTTCACCCAATAGTGAACAAGGTAACCTGTTAATGTGCAATACTCTGAGAAGTGCTTCGGTCCGAAAAGATTTGGGGAATCCCGATGTCGACAACATACACCAGACTTTTTCAAGCAAAGTCCTATTCATCCACTCGATAACCCCATTAGACTGACGGTCGCTTGTGTGGTTTAGTAACGTTGAATGCCTTTACACAAACAAAAGTCTTTAAAGTAACCACTAGTAAATTCTCCACCGTTGTCAGATCTAAGCACTTTCAACTTCTTTACAGTCTTAACTTCTTCTCGTTCTAACCAAGTCTTGAACGTGTCGAAAACATCTGACTTTAATATTAACACATACATCGTAAACCTATATAAGAAATCATCAATAAACGAAACGAAATATTGATCTCCACTGGACAGAGTACTGGATGGTCCCTAGACGTCTATATGAACATAATTGAGGATTCCTTTAGTGTTGTGTTTTCCAACACCATAAGAAACATGCGTCTTTTTCATTCGACACATCCCAAACAAACATCTAGGCTAGCAGGTATGTTGACTTTGATGAGCTTTCGCTTGCTCAAAATCTCCAAATTCTTCTTGGATATGTGGCCCAGACAAAGATACCATAAACGAATAACATCAAGATTTTGTGAATTATCTTCCACACACGATTCATAAGAAATAGTCTTCTCAATCAAATGAAAAAAGTTTATTTTCTACATGTTCGCCTTTCGTTACAATAAAACTCCCTCGAGAGACGGGCAAACTTTTGTTTTCAATCCGAATCTTGCAACCCAATTTGGACAGTTTTCCAACAGAGATCAAGGAAGAAGTCCTGGATGGAATAAATATAACATTGTTCAATGCCCAAATACACCCATCGAACATCTTGATCTGCACAGTACCAGTCCTTTTAGTAACACGTGAAGTACTATTTCCCATATAAATATTGTTACCTTCAAAATATTTGAAGGTAGAGAAACAGTTGCGGATTGGTGTCATATGGCAAGATGCACCAGTTTCTAACACCATTGCCTGCCACCTTGTAGTGGTGTAACTGTGGCAGAGAAGCTATCTTGCTATTTTTCGGTTGCAACAAGTGATGATCCAGAGCTATCTTTGTCTTTGTTTTTAAGACTCTGACAATCTTTCACCCAATGATCTGGCTTGTGACAATAATTATAGTTGCCATGTATCTTTGATTTCCCTCGGGAACTAGGTCGGCAGGACTAAGAGTACCAATGATTTCTTCCTCTTGAAGATTGTTAATCATCTTGGAATCTTTCAGCATATATGCCTTGACTTTTTTTTTGTTCTCTCTTGTATTGTAACTGATTCTCAATTAATTCTTTGATTTTTAGAAATCATTCATGTTTTCACATCAAACAAAAAAACAGTTTCTCTTCCATATATAAAATTTTTAGTAAATTGTGAATATTTCTCAGGAAGTGAATACAACAGGATCATAGTAAGTGCTTCTTCATCTTTAGCAAGAAATGCATCCGTTGCCTTCAATTTCATAATAGAATCTTCGAATTCTGTCATATGAGCTTTAATTGTAGTGCCTTCCTTTATTTTGAAGAAGAGGCAGACCGTATCAATAACAATCTGTTGGTTAAAGTTTTCTTGAGACATAAATTCTCAAGCTTGCTCCAAATACATACAATTGTATTTTCAGAAACAATCTTAGATATACAATTTTCTCTCATAGTCATCTGCAAAGTAGTAAATGTCGATGATTTTATTTCCCTAGCCTTAAGGTCAAACATATTTGGGTGTAGCTCATCTTTAGCAAAATACTACTAGATGGACTCCATTCTTTCTAAGTGAAACAGTTGTTGTGAATTTCCATTTACCAAAATCATCACCCCCATTCCAAGTATGTATATGAATCCCAACCCTAGAGAAATTAAATGTAGTCGTTGGGTCTAGTTTGAGGAACCGGTACCAAATGGGTTTTCTACTTCGGCCATAGAGACAAAAAAATGCAAACTAGTTTATGTATATTTTCTACACAAACTCCAAATCTAGATCCGAAGCCCTGATACCTATTGCTAGGAAACGGTGTGTCATAATTCAAATGCTAGGAAATGATTTCTAAGGTCCCTTCAAATAGAAATCCAAGAACACAACAAATCTAACAACAAATGTAGATAACATTGATCTAGATGTTGCATAATAACTCTATAAAAAATAAACAACCCCACATATAGATAATAATTACATATATGTTCGAATCTACACATATGACGAGTTCACAAAATATCAACACAAGAATTTTACATGATTCCACTATCGGCGTCACGGTGTACGTCCACCAAAGAGAGAGATCAAGAATTTATTACAACCAAAGAAATTACAAAGTGTTTGTTCAAGGATCTTTAGATCCACGAGCAACTAGCAAGTCTTCAAAAACACCAAAAACTTCAAGAATACTTTCGTACCTTAATTTATACTATATATATATATATATATATATATATATATATCGAAAGGATACTAACTAGAGAGTATTATGGTGTTGTAACTAGAGGAAGAAAAGAAACGATGGATGTAAAATATTTTTGTTCAGAAGATGGTATTTATATAGCAAAGAAGAGTAGGGACAAAGTCTTGGCGAAGTAGGGAGCAAGCTACGTAGAGTAGTGGCCAACTATCGGGGGAAGAGTAGGGAGGAAACTTTGTGGAGTTATGAGCAAGCTTCGTAGATTAGTGACCAAGTTTCACTCTTTTATTGATTTGGTCATCGAACGTAGCACCAATCACTACAAGAAAAATGACCTTCAGAGAAGCTTTTGTTTTGTACTTAAAAGTGTTAAAAGCTTCTCTAAAGCCTTTAGATAAGCTTTTCAATTTTGTCAAAGACCTTCTCTGTGTGACGGTAGGTGAAGGTTTTAGAGAGGGTTTTCGGAGGGTGTGTTTTTGTTAGCCTTAGAGATGCTTAATTGAGGCTTTAGATACACTTTTAAAACTTCTCTAAAGGTTAGTCAACTTTTTATTCAAAGCTTCTCTAAAAGTATATATATTAGTGACACTTTTCAAGTATTTGTGACGGTTTGTAAGAGTTACTAAAAGATAATTTTAGAGAAGATAATAGAAAAGCTTCTCTAAAATCATATATATTAGTGACACTTTTCAAGTATTTGTGACGGTTTGTAAGAGTTACTAAAAAATACTTTTAAAGAAGATAATGGAAAAGCTTCTCTAAAGATATTGGCTTTAGTGACCCTTTTAAAAAACCTTCTCTAAAAGTTCTAATCTATATATATATAAAGGAGAATCATCAAAAAATGATGTGGAATCTTGAGAGAGCTAGAACCAATTTTTGAATTATTTTAAATAAACATATCATGAAATGAATAAACCTTTCATTTACTTTATATATAAGTTACATACAATGATCTAATAAACCTTTAAACCTTTATATCTATAAATATATAATCTATATATCTATAATCTATAAGTAAGAGCCAAARCATATGATATGACATAATGTGGATTGAGGATTCAAAAATATTGAATTATAGTAGTACAAGTAATATATTTATATTACAACAGAGGAAACACCACATTTTTTCTTGAATAAAATTTCGTGTTATGAGCGTTTTTTGGGCCATCTTGAAAATAAAAGGGGAACCCAATAAAACTCCCTCTTTCTCCGACTATCAAAAGCAATTTTCCATCCGAGAGACCAATTTAAAAACTTCAAGCTTTTCTAACGGTGATGCCTTAATCATCATATATCATAACCATTATCATCCGTGTGAATTTTCTCAAATTCAAGTAAGTTGTTGGAACTATCTTTTACCCAATAATACCTCATGTCAATATGTTCTCACTTCACATTACTTATTGCATTTTTATGAAATGGATAGTACTTTGATCATCATAAAACAATTTATCACTTCATCTCTTATCCAATTATATATACCTCATTTCAATAAGTGAAAGCATACGTGTTTATGTTAAACATATAGGATGTTGAACACTTACCCCTCTTGTATGCTGGTGATGTGTTGATTGCCTCCAATCATACTAAGAAATGGATTAGTTTGTCGCATACCGGAATGTGAATATTTAAATACGACCTACGTAAAACTAATAATTAAGCTACGATGAGCTTGCTAATGTTCATGCAAGTGCCTCGGGATACATGACACAGGTTAATTTACAAAGTTAATTGAGTTCATTAAATAACTGAACATGATACAATAATCTTTATAATTGAATAAAGAATATATAATGCTAATCACATATAATAACTAATTGTAAGGTAATATTACTGTACAACCTATTGCAATCGCACCAATGTACCTGAAGAGTATCACCTGAAAACCCTATACTCTTCTATCTCCCCTTGGGAAAATGAGTCATAAAGCTCAACTGGATTGCCGAAAGATTGAGCTATGATTTGGCCATATGTACTTGCTCCAAATTGAGCATTAATATACACGATGCATTATTTAGGTTCTAAGTTCTCCAAATCACTACTATATTTGTTATCGGCCTCTGCATAATATCTACGCACATGCGAATTCAACACTTGAATCACATGAATAAAGGTTGACCACAGGGTCTATGCGACCTTGGACACTGCTGGACCTCTACCTAGTCCTAGATGGTGAGCATCTAGATATTTAGTTTCCTACAATAAAATTGGCTTTATAAAAGATCTAGAATGTCTAAGTGTCCTAATAACTTTTTTTATATAACTTATGTTTATAAGACCAAATTATAAAACATTCTATCTAAAAACGTTAGAATAAGTTTATAGGATCATTTTCGTCGTTCTAATAAGTTTTTGAGACACTTTTAAAATAAAGTATCATGTTATAAATTAAATTTTACAGGACACTTTTCAAACGTATCTCACTACTAGAAAACAAGGTATCAACGACGAAAATCAGCGAGAGTAAAAGTCCCTCACAGATCAATGAGAGATCTGGCCAAAAAGATATCCCTCGCATATCAGCGAGGGAATGAGTTTTTGACCAATCTCTCGCTGATCTAGAGGGATCAGCAAGAGAATCTGTTTTTGGCTAGATCACTTGCTGATCCCTCGCTGATTTTTTTATTTAATAACTATAAATTTAATTAATTATTAATTTTTAATTATTGATTATTAAATTTTCAATTATTTATTATTTATTAAAATATTACAAAAATTAATTAATAAAACCGAATAAAGCTTATTAGACCCAATAAAACCGAATAAAGCCCATTAAGGCCCATTAAACAGAATAAAGTCCAATAAAACTAAATAATGTTCATTAAGGCCCGATAAACTCAATAGAGCCCGATAAATGGATTAAGGCCCAATAAAACCGAATAAAGCCCCATATAACACACACACATACTATCTATACATTCACATATACACATATGTTTAAACATATATATATATATATATATATATATATAATCCGATATATGCATCTTAAACAATATATACATCGATCCAATCGTGGTTAGCAACCAGCACACATCGTGGATATATATGTATATAACACGGACCAACGGGTATGTATATATAACACATACATCATCGTGTAAAAATATGTATATAACACGGGCCAACAAGTATATATACTTATAACACATGCACATGTATACATACGACACCTACACATAAAAATGTGTACATATAACACATAAAAAACAAGAAAATAAGAAAAATAGAACAATTCCTCGCTGATCAGGAATCTGCGAGGGAATTTGTTTTTGGCCAATTCCCTCGCTGATCCATCGCAGATCAGCGAGAGATTGACACTTTTCTCGCTGATCAGCGAGGGATTTTCCTATTTTTCTCATTTTTTGTGTTATATGTACACATTTTTATGTGTAGGTGTCATATGTATACATGTGCATGCGTTATTTGTGCGTGTGTGTGTATATATATATATGTTTTGGTTGTTAACCGCGATGTGTATTATATGTACACATGTGCATGTGTTATAAGTATGTATATATATATACCCATCGGTCCGTGTTATAAACATATGTTTACACGATGTTGTATGTGTTATATGTATATATATTCGTCGGTCCGTGTTATATACATATGTATACACGATGTGTATAGATGTGTGTTGGTTGCTAATTACGATTGGAACGATGTACATATAGCCATCAGTTCGGTTTAATTAGGCTTTGTTTGGTGGAATGGGCCTTAATGGACATTATTTGGTTTTATTGGACCTTAATCTAATTTATTGGAATTTATTCGGTTTTATTGGGTCTTAATCCAATTTCTTGGACTTTATTCGGTTTTATTGAGTTTTTTTCAGTTTTATTGAGCCTTAATCGATTTATCGGGCTTTATTGAATTTATCAGGCCTTAATGGGCTTTATTGGATTTTATTGGGCCTTAATGGGCTTTAATCAGTTTTATTGGGCCTTAATGGGTTTTAATTAGTTTTATTGGGCATAATGGGCTTTATTTGGTTTATTGGGCCTTAATGGACTTTAATCGATTATATTGGACTTTATTCAGTTTTATTGGGCATAACGGGCTTTATTCGGTTTATCGGACCTTAAAGGGCTTTATTCGGTTTTAGTGGGCCTTAATGGGCTCTATTCGATTTTATTAGGCCTTGATGGGCTTTATTTGATTTTATTGGGCATAAATGGGCTTTATTCGGTCTATCAGGCCTTAAAGGGCTTTATTCGGTTTTATTGGGCCTTAATGGGCTTTATTATGTTTTATTGGGCCTTAATGGACTTTATTATGTTTTATTAGGTTTATTGGGCCTTAATGGTCTTTATTGAACATTATTCGGTTTTATTTTGGGCTTTGTTAAGTTTTATTAAGCCTCAATGGCTTTATACAGTTTTATTGGGTCTTAATGGGCTCTAAAAAACTCTATTCGGTCTTATTGGGCCTTAATCTATTTCTTAATTATTAATTTATTTTTATAATTTATTAATAAATAATAAATATTTCATAATTTAATAATTAATTTAAATTAGAGTTATTAATTAAAAAAGTAATTTAAAAAATTAATTAATATTAAAATTATTTTAACTGTTCAGCGACAAAATTTCCCTTGGATATCCACTTGGATTCGATGATCCGTTCGCTCTAGCATCACAGACAGAACAAGTTTACTATACTTCATATCCTTCGATGACAAAGGATTTGAAAGATTGGTGGACGGTTATCAAGACAAAGGCTCGTGGTATATATGAAGTGTTTGACATGATTAACGATGTTGAAAGCAATGATCATGTGAATGGAGAACTGTTKGTCCCGTAAAAGTCTATAAGAATAGAAACAGTTTGTAGAAAGAGGGGGGATGAATACAAACACAGTATTTTCAAATTTAAAATATATATTGATAGAGAAGATCAATACAGAWTTTACAAGACTGTTTGCRGAAAGATAAGGTAAAGAAAACCTATCTAAACAATTTTTGGATACACACAGATCTTTAGCAAATACAAGAAAAGAGATTGCTAAAGGGAAGATCCTTTACTTAAGCTAAAAGATGCTTGAAGTAAGAATAGGATAGTAGAGAGATGCGCGCACTCTGCATGGAGAAAAAACATTTCTATTTATACCCAGTGCATTAAATGA
>NC_037539.1:33375808-33377182 GCF_001531365.2 Cynara cardunculus var. scolymus
AAAAGGGATTATCATCAAATTACTGAGAGAGAGGATCAACAATCTCCTCCTATTTGATGATAACAAGATAACATAAAGAAAGTTATCTTATCAAATAATAGTAAGGAAAAGTTACATATAACGTACATGTCCCTTTTTACTATTTTGGGATCTTTTTCAATTTGATCAGTCTCAGCTTGAGAAGTTTTCTTAAGTTATATCTAAGAAAATTACAAGGACAGAAACTGAAACTAAAAGCTTATTCATTGATTTATAGATTGTCAGTGAATGATAAAAGTAACATTGAAACTTATAGACTTGTGTCCTTATTACTTTTTTCAGGGATCTTTTTCAGTGAAGTACATGGAATACTAATTATATTAATCAATGGAAATAATACAAGTATTACAGTACATGTTCAGAATTTACAGAATGTAAATACAATCAATGAAAGAAGATATAGTACATGAAGTTACAAGGAAAAGTGGATTGTTGTTACAAAGAGAATCTTATTCTAGAACACTTAGATCTATGCGATCAGGTACATTTTCACCAAGGTTTCTTCGACGTAGGAATTCCCTTGGTATCTTCAGATCGATGACTTTTCCAGGCATGCTATCATCTATCCAGAGCAAGACATAAACCAAGTGATCCATTGGACATAGTTGTAGCTCTAACATTCTTTGAAATATGACTTCACCTTCATAGTCAAGGAATATAACTCCTAACTCAGGTTTAAAATGCACAGAGTTGGGTGTATAGGGACCCTTATCTGGCAAGTCAAGATTCAGCATAGAAATGTCAATACTCATATGACCCTTCAGGACTTCATCTAAGAAGAAACTTGTTTCATGTTCGTTCCTTAGGAATGGTCCTTCATTAGGATCAGAGAGCTTTAATTTCTTCTTCCCACCTTTCTTCAGAGTTGGCCTGTTAGGGACCTTGACATACCTGGACATCCTTTTGATGAGTTCGTCGATGGTGTCCTCGATAAGTSTCTTGTGTCTCGACTTGGATTGCTGAATGGCTTGTCTGATCTCCATCCATTCGTTGTATCCATAGCGGCCAAGGTAGGAAGGGTACTCGGTAACGGCATCAAGATTATCCTTGGTGATGAGCATTGAGACCAGTGTTCCACCGTCTTTAGATCATCCGCTGATGCTGACGTTGATGATTGGGCAGGGACTGAGTCTCTTTTTCAGCTTTACTTCTTATCCTTGTCCACTAGCTTCAGCTTCTTCTTGTGTTCAGCTTCTGCCATAGAAAGAAGTTTAGCTTGGGCTGGGACATCACTCACCGTTTTCTTGGACTTTTTCTTGGGAAGGACTTTAGCAGCTAGAGACTTGGCCAGCTTTAAGCTGTCTTCAATCTGCTTCCTTTGAAGCTCTAGCTCTT
>NC_037539.1:33377282-33383004 GCF_001531365.2 Cynara cardunculus var. scolymus
CAACACCTCAATACTCAATTCTCATGATGCCACCTCAATACTCTTGGTTGTTCCTTTAATATATATAGATTGGTCCGTAGATTTCATTTATTATGTAGAATACTTGGTGGTATGTATTTTCTTACAGATTTGGTCCCTGGATCAAAGTTCCATCCAGTTTCTCCGTTAAGTCTTGATGGCATTTCGGTCTTTTTAACATTTCCCGCCATTTTGATATTAACATTTTATATTTTTGTATTTTGTAATTTTTGCATTTTTAACACCAATTAGACGATGTTTTGTGGCATGGAATTTTTTAAAAAAATTCTTTCCTCTTTCCCCTTCTTCGTGGCGACGTATACACACCCCTACCCACCTCTATATTCAATCTCCTACATCATAGGAGTAATCCCTTTCCATCTCTAGCGTTACCGCCACATTCCACCTCCCACCAATACCCCCTCCATCCCTCGCCCTTTCCTACAACACTGTCGATAACACTATCCAACCTATCAATCACTTACCAACCTATTAATCACCTCGATCTCGACACCAAAGCTTTTTTGTTTTTTTGAAAATGTAAACAGTAAAGATGGGGAGATGTTTCTAGGCTAAAAATACATAAGGTAAAGTGAATTAGAGGGCCATAGTGACGATAGTGTAGGGTAGTTATGGATCGGGAAGGTGGCAAGGAAAAAACGACAAGGAGAGGGTGTTACGGTGATTGGAATTGAAGAGGTGGATGGATTGTTAGTGGGTGGTGCTCGAAATTGTTGCCCATTGTAGGGGCAATGGAGGTTTGGGACAAAGATTATGGGGATTGAACACTGTAGCATTGTTATATATATGTGTGTGTATATATGTATATATATATGTATGTGTGTGTGTGTGTATGTATGTAGGGTTTGATTCAATTACAAACTCCTTAATTCATGCAAACTCTACAAAGTAATCTACACCATACAAATTTCTAATCCATGGTCATTGTAATACCCAAGATCACATTTGCATATCGTAGGAACCCAAAACCCCAAATGCACTAGTAATCAAAGCTTAAGTCAACAAGTGAGTGGAAGCAATAACAATGACACTGAAATCGTTAAGCAGAATTGACAAAGACACAATAATCTTTAGAGAAACAGTCAAGTCGGATGTATTTCACTTAGCTAATGAAATTACACAAGAACACAAAGAACACAGTAATGTGTGTATAATAATTCTCTCAACTAGCTAATTCTCACAAGTGCAGATTTCTCTCTATTGAATATGGTAGGAGCGCATCTTCTTTTTGTTAAGATAGGTAATGATACCTATAGGAATTACCCTTTATAGGTGTTTCTAGAGAAGACATCTTCTAGATTTGGCATCTAATAGTCAACGCATCCTCTAGTCTGCTGCCTCCACGTGTCTTGATTATTGTAACCATTTCTGCATACGTGTTGAATTGAGACTGGACCACTTGTGATGTAGAGATAGGCTGTGGAACCTTCATGCAGATGGGCGAGGTATGAGACCTAGAGGCTCTGCATGCACTATGCAAAGGCTCTGTGCCTGGGACTCGGGCTCTGCGCCTGGGACTCGGGCTCTGCATCCGACTACTTAGCTTTGTGAGCGCATGTCTTCGCTCTTCATTCCCTCTGTGTCCGAGCTTTTGGTTCTAGGCTGCTTTCAGACTAAGTCCTCTTGAATTAAGCAAGAGGATTTTTACTTACACTTTAATAACATTCTAACAATCTTCGCCTAAGTGTAATAAATAGACTTGCTGGAACTAAAAACTAGTCTAGAAAGCAAGAGGCCAACATGGTCCTCTGTAAATAACTTTTCATTGGATTGAAAACGACAAAGAATTACATAACATGATTACAAAAGATAAGAGCTCTACATATGTTGTAACTTCATGAACCTTCTAAGTAGTTCACGAAAGTCCAACAGACTATCAATTGTTTTTATTAGCTCTACGACTCCTTCTCTAGATGAGGGGTCTTTATTTTCTTATGGATTACTTTGTTCCTTACCTAAAGCATTATAGTATCTGAGTACTTGTATTTTTCATCTACTTTGAAGAAGATCTTCTATTTATGCTCATTCATGAAGATGGCGTCCAACTCTGGCTCGACTATGATCGTCCATGATGGAATGTGCTGAATGCCTCCAAGTTCTTCATTAGGTGCAGTGACAGACAACGGGTCTACACACATCTCGAATGCGATCTGGAGGTCCACCTTGCTTTTGTATTCAAATAGATCTATCATCGTCTGTCTGATCGCAGAGTTGGTCACAACGTACTTGATCCCCTTATCCCTTTTGTGTTATGTATGGAAGTACAGAGTAAGAAGATCCAAGGGTTCAGATGTATGAGGTCACAATCCGTGAACACACTAATCTGGCCCTGTGATCTTTCTACCATGTACTTGTGAAATAATATTTGGTTGTGAGCAAAGGTCCTTTCCTTGACTTCAGGTACCTGTCTAATCCCATCACAGAAGTAAACTTCACACGGGGGCAGAGTGTATTGTTGAAGAAACCTCTATCTTATGTTCTCTTGGACCTTGGGATGCAGATTTATATTTACGTGGGGCACCTCTTCCCGTTCCCTGTATAGGAACTGATAGATCTTCTTGTTAGAGACAAGATCTTCTAATGTTTTTCCTTTGGGTAGAGACCTCCTTATTATTTCCATTTGATCTCTGATTTCTTACATTTTATCTTGAATTGGGTTAGATCTTGGGGGTCTGCTGCTGGACTCTATGACTTGGATTGATCTGAGTTGGAGTTGGAGTTTGGATTGAAGCTTGGTGTAGAGGTTGGACTTTCTTTAGAGCTGGAGTTGATGTCGAAGCAGAGATGGATGCAGATGCAGAGGTGGTTGAACTTGCAATAGAGAACTGTCTTGAAGGATTAATTGGTTTAGCAAAGGAAGTTTCATCCTTGGACTCCGAGCTTTCAAGAACTTTCACCACCACCTCTTTGCATTTATTTCTTTGTTCTCTGGCTTCCTCCGTGAAGGGCTCTGTAGATGAGGACGATGTTAGTGTAGATAATGGTTTGTTGGCAATCATCTTTGGAGGGGAGGTGGATGCACCTATGTCTTCACCAAAGACAGATGCACAGGCATGTTCTAGTTGATCTTGGTCTTGTGGTCTTTGTGAAGTGGTAGGCTCTAGATGTAGATTCTTCTTCTCCCTTTTTGGTTCTGTTTTCTCGAGCTCCAGAAACATACACAAAACTTTTCACCAACTTTTTATCAACCTTTTTATGAAATAATCAAAATATCTCATCCTATAACCAATTAAATAAATGAGGTGGTGGGGTTTTTAAAATGATTTACGCACATATACAAATTTAACCCCTCAACTTACCATCACTTTTCAAAAAGCAACCCCGTGCTTAATAACCGATTAACCGGTTATCACATTATCCTCACCTCAAAAGATTTCGGTCCCGGAATTCATTCAATCGAACAACCGAGGATATTTTGATATTATCCCAAACTCTAATTCTCAAATAGCTTCCTGACCCTTATGAAAAAGCCACCGTACTTTCACAAGACTTATTTCTTTATTTCTTAATACCTTTGTCTTCGGTCAGTGACGACCTCTGGGGTTTCCATTAAATCCAACTTATTATCAACTTGCACCTCATGTGTCGTTATCTGCCAAATTCGGATCGACCAAACACTTTTGCAGGTTTGAGAGATGAATAATGTTGTGAATAATATTGAGTTTCTTAGGCAATTCTAACTAATATGCTGCTGAACCAACCCGTTTACAGATTCTGAACGACCTAATGTACCTCAGATTGAGCTTACTTTCTTTTCCAAATCTTACAATAATTTCCATGGAGAAGCCTTCAACATTACAGAATCTCCTACTAGAAACTCAATCGGTTTTCGGCGTCTGTCGGCGTAACTTTTCTGTTGGTCCTGAGCTGTTTTAATTTGTTTTCTGATTTGATCTATGTTTTCAATAGTTAATTGAACAATCTCCGAATCAACTAACTGTTTCTCCCCCACTTCATTCCATCATAACGGTGTTCTGCAGTTTCTGCCTGACAAAATCTCATACGGTGTCGCTTGAATGCTTGAAAGGTAACTGTTATTGTATGCAAATTCGATCAAAGGCAGATGATTTTTCCAAGATCCCGCGAAGTCAATTACAAGCTCTCAACATATCTTTGAGAGTTTGAATTTTTTTTCACTCTGTCTTACCTGTCTGAGGGTGATACGTCGTACTCAATCTGATATGAGATCCTACAGCTATTTGAAGGCTCTCCCAAAACATAGAGGTAAATCTGTTGTCCCTATCTGAGACAATTGACAAGGGAACACCATGACGAGTCACTATTTCTTCAATATAAATCTTTGCAAGTCTTTCTAAAGGATAATTCTTTTTAATTGATAAAAAGTGCGCAAATTTTGTTAGACGATCTATAATAACCCATATGGCATCATATCCCTTTGGAGTTTGCGGTAACTTCATGTGAAATCTATTGTGATATGATCCCACTTCCACACAAAAATTTCCAAAGACTGTAAATTCCCATATGGTCGTTGATGCTCAATCTTTACTTGCAGAAACGTTAAACATCGTTCCACATATTTTGCAATATCCTTCTTCAATCCTGGCCAACAATAGAATGATTTTAAATCTTTGTACATCTTATTGGTACCCGGATGAATCGAGTATCGCAATCTGTGACTTTCGTCTAGAATCAATTCATGGTTGTTTCCATAACGTGGCACCCAGATTCTATCTTGGAAACATAAAATTCTTTTATCGTTCTTCGTTATGGTTGATATTAATCCTCCAACTCTTTAAGCTTTGAAAATTTCTTATTTGACGACTTCACTTTGACACCTCAAAATTTCGTTAAGAATGTCAGGGATTAAATTCCTTCTCAACGCAATGGCTTTAATTGTTCTATTCTTTTCCTTTCGGCTAAGCAGGTCAGCCACTACGTTTGCCTTCCAGGGGTGATAAAGGATTTCACAATCATAATCATTCACCAATTCAATCCATCGTCTTTGCCGCATATTTAATTCCTTCTAGTTAAACAAATGTTGGAGACTTTTATGATTTGTGTAAATCTGACATTTGGTTCTCAATAAATAATGCCTCTAAATCTTCAATGGAAAAACGACGATTGCGAGCTCCATGTTGTGCGCATGTTACTGTTTCTCTTGATCTTTTAACTGTCGGGAAGCGTATGCAATAACTTTCCTTCTCTGCATCAAAACACACCCAAACCCAGTTTTGAAGCATCACTGTACACTACAAAATCTTCTGATCCTTCTAGTAACGACAATATCAGAGCACTGCACAATCGATCTTTCAACAATTGGAAGGCTTTAATCTGATCTTCCCCCATTCATACTTAACATATGGTCAAAGGTGTAACAATACGTGAGAAGTCTGGAATAAATTTTTGATAATATCCCGCCAGACCCAAGAAACTACGAATCTCGGCGGGGTTCTCGATACTTCCCATCTCTCAATAGCTCAATCTTGGCACGATCCACTTTTACCCCTGCTTCAGAAACAATATGACCCAAAAAATGGACTTCCCTCAACTGTTGGTCCCAAAAGGGTCTACAAGAATACTAAACAGTTTGTAGAAGGGGGGGGGATGAATACAAACACAATTTTTAAATTTAAAATATATATTGATAGAGAAGATCAATACAGATTTTACAAGATTGTTTGCGGAAAGATAAGGTATAAGAAACCTATCTAAACAATCTTAA
>NC_037539.1:33383504-33395564 GCF_001531365.2 Cynara cardunculus var. scolymus
TCTTTGGTGTGAGTGTTGTTTTCTTGAAGTATCGTTGTCTCTGAATGAATTACAATGCGAGTTCTTCAGTGATCACTGAACATGCTCAGTGTATTGATCGCTGGAACTGAAAGTACAGAAACACAAAATACATCGAAAGGAAAAATGGATTATCATCAAATCACTGAGAGAGAGGATCAACATCAACCATAATTCACACTTGGACGGCTTGGCATATAATTTCTCCTTCTTCAAAAAGTTCGAGAATTGAACGAAGATGTTCTTCATGTTCAATTTCTGATCGGGAGTATATAAGAATATCGTCATTAAATAAAAAACCCAATTAATCAAGATATTCATTACTTACTCTATTCATCAAATCCATGAACGCTGATGGAGCATTTGTTAGACCGAACGACATGACCAGAAACTCATGATCTTTGTATCTAGTTCAGAACGCAGTTTTGACAATATCTTCGTAGAGGACTTCCAACTGATGATACCCGAACTGCAAATCGATCTTGAAAAAGTAACTTGCCCCAACTAGTTGATCAAACAAATCAACAATTCTTGGCAAAGAATATTTATTCTTTATCATCAGTTTATTCATTTCTCGATAATCAATACACATTCTCATCGTCCCGTCTTTCTTTTTAAAAAAACAACACAGAAGCACCCCAAGGAGATGTACTCGGTCTGATGAAGCCCTTATCAAGCAATTCTTTCTGTTGGGTCATTAGTTCTTTCAGTTCTGATGGTGCCAAATGGTATGGAGCTCTGGCCACTGGTGCTTCCCCAGGCGTTAGATCCATTCTGAACTCCACGAATCTATCAGGTGGTAAATTAGTCAACTGATCAGGAAATACCTCGGGATATTCACAGACAACAGGGATAAACTCTTGTTTACCTTTTTCTTGACGACACAAGATAGGAAACACTAGCACCTTTTCTGAAAACTTTAAGGTATTTATAAAAAATATTAGGCTAGTATGTTGATCCCGTCGATCACCATAAATCAAAATCGGCTCTTTCCCCAATAAATCAATACTGATCATCTCTTTGTACACATAAAATTGGCCTGGTGTTTTACTAACCAATCCATACCCACCACAACATCAAATTCCCTCATTGACATCGGGAATAAATGAATGAGTAACCCACATCCCTCAATCTCTATTTGGCAGTTATCAAATACATGGGTAACAAATACTTGTCTATTATTAGCAATATCAACAACAAGGGCATAGTCAAGGGGCACATAATTCATGTATAAACACCCTACAAATTTTGGTCTTCTATACTCAACCGAAGACCCCTCCTATTTTCACTTCCCAACTACTTTCTCTTCTCCCTGACGGTTCTTGTTCCTTTGGTTGTTTCTGCAACATCTACTGCCAATGGGAATGTTGAGGGATTCACTGCAATCACAAATTCTTGTATCGAAGGCTTTAATCCCCAAATATATACCTTTCAACTTTACAAGACTCAGATGAAGTATAGTGTTCAGCAAAACGGAAGTGTTCAATGAGTTTCTCAATGTACTCCCTTAATGTTTGGTTGCCCTGCTCTAACTTTAAAAATTCTTCTTCTAATTGCCTTACTGTCGCTTCTGGGTAAAATTGCTTCCTGAATCGGTCAACAAATTCCATCCAAGATATTGTTTGCAAAATATTGGGTCTTGCTAGAGATTCAATGTCCCACCAATATAAAACATTAGACTTAAGCATTGACACAACAAATCTGACCCTATCTTCGTAAGAATACTTATTGGTATTGAATACTGATTCTATCTCCCTTAACCAGCATATTGCCTTCACAGGATCTCTTTCTCCAAAGAATGTTGGGGTTTTACATGTTAAAAACATCTTGATGTCACCCACTCTGGTGTTTGCAAATTGGACTTGTGGATTAATTTTTACTCTTTTTGTTTACACCTTGGCCGGTACTCCCAGAATAGAAGTTAAAGTATTTCTCAACTTGCTCATTTCCTTCGCTAACATATCCCAAGTAACATACTCAGGATGTTGTATTGGTTCTTGATTAACGTTCTCCTGAATTGATTCACCGTGGTCTGGATGAACTTCAGGTTGACTATTTCTTCCTCTCCCACGTCTCCTTCCGCGGCCTCTGTCCTGACCTCTTCCTCTACCCCTACCCACCGGTAAATTTATAAGAATATTTTCGGGTGAACTTTCCATCTCGTCCGGGCTAATGAGGGAGATTCTTTCACACCTTTTAGAATGACTTGCCATATGAAAATTTACACAATTTAATATTCACATTCCCCAAATACAATAAGGTATCCAAGCGCAAATATGTACCTACAAACCCATGATTACATTGGCCAATTTTAATTTGAATTTAACTTACATATCGTTCTTTTAACCCATTATATTTATTCCAAAGGTTCTACATATGTCATGGACCCTTAATATGCAAATAATATAGTTTAAGTCTAGACATTATGCTGGATACCTAAATCCCTTAAACTCAGGCTCAGATACCAAACTTGTAACACCCGAAGATTACATTTGCATATGAACATATATATTCATATATCAAGAAATATAATTTACACATTTGGTCCCAATATCTACAAAAGTTATATTACAAAGTAGCTACCAAATTTTTCCACGTAATTTTAGTATAAAACTTGTATGCATAGCAAGTTCAAAAGATAACATGTTAATCTAATATCCCAAGCAAGCATATATAACTCTTCACAATTTCCCCTTCCCCTTATCATTTACTTGTGCTCGACCAGTAACGCGCATTTTCAAAACACCAAAATGAGGGTTAGACCTTGAGGTCTAGTGAGAAACCCCTTTATTTGCTATTACAGGGTGAATAATCACCAAAACGCTTTTATAAACTCATATTTGTATTAATAACAAGTATACAACATTTTAATAAAACAAACCTCTTTTGTCACATCAAAATGATGAGAAATTATCTAATTATCGCATCAAATAGTCCAACAACTCATTTATTACATTATGATAAAACTCATCGCATCATATATATATAAACATAAATTCCTTGCATCATATGGGTGCAACAACCCTATTGCCTTGCAACACACTGGTGCGAGAACCTTATCTCATCGCATCATATAGATGCATAACCCAACTTGTCGCATCAATAGGGTGCGATAAGTTCATCTTGTCACATCACAAGGATGCGACAAACTCCATCGCATCACAAGGATGCGATAAAATCCATTCATCGCATCAATGGGATGTGATAACTTAAGTCATCACATCACACAGTTGCGACAACTCAAAGTCATCGCATCATAAGGATGCGACAACATCTAACAACTTTGATAAAAAAAAACCCAGTTTTTACATTCCATTGATTATGCCACCTTTATCCTGGTGTACGCCTCTCCTTTATATGTCACCCTTTTAACCAAAATACACCTCTCCTTGATATGCCACCCTTTTAATCCAAATACACCTATCTTTGATAATGCCACCCTTATTCCATTCACTTGATATAAATATATCAAAATACCACAATTATGTTAACCATAGCATAAAAATAACATTTTTATATCATCCCCATGTAAGGAACCATATGGTTCCAATTTCAACCAAATAATATGAAAGTTATAAATAAACTCACCTTAGAAATCACATAGAGATGAAGATGAACAACACCAATTTCAGTCAATAATCACAAAATTCAGATTCATCTTTCTCCCTTTTTGGTTATGTTTTCTCGAGCCCTAGAAACACACACAAAACTTCTCACCAACTTCTTATCAACCTTTTAATGAGATAATCAAAATATCTCATCCTATAACCAATTAAACAAATGAGGCGGCGGGGTTTTTAAATGATTTACGCATATATACAAATTTAACCCCTCAACTTGCCACCACTTTTCAAAAACAACCTTGAGCTTAATAACCCATTAACACATTTACATTCATGAATTTATGTTGTACAGTGGGTGTTAAAACACTGCTGAAATATCTCTTGATGGAAGTTTTGATGAAAATAGTGGAATTCGTTACTGGCAACAAAAAATATGATTGAAAGTTACATAGTTTTTATCAATTGCTTTAATAAATTTACACATGTGTTCCAAATGAAGGGCTTCAAAAACAATTTACAATAGAAAAGAAACTTATTGATTCATTATAAATTCAATTTGTATTTTCTTAAGTTATTAGGCAAACCAAATTAGGTAAATTTGTCATTACACACATTTAAAGTAAACAAGATAAAATAATCACATATACCAATTATGAAAGAACAATAGTATATATATTAAAAAATTGTATTAACACATTAAACTTGATAATGCACAACAATGAAAGATGATACATCCAAACAAAATATATATATTAAAAAATCATCTAGCAACGCTAAAGTTGAAGATAACAAAGATACAAAAAAGCAAAAACGGGTTATGGATTCATCCCAAGATAGCCACCAAAGGATGAATGTACTAAAGACTAGAATATCACCAAGAATATTGGACGAAATCATTGTGGCGCTTACTACTCGACAACATAAAGCAATTACTGAAATGAGGTTAGGATCATTGTTGAAGATTTCAATAGGCGGGGTTCCTTTAAAGCTAGGATTATTTGTGGTTGACAATTTAGACATAGACCATATGAGTTTAAACGTTAGGAGTCAGACCATAACAATAAGGGTAAATTCAATTCTTGAATTACTAGGTTTGCTAGTAGGAGGAATACGTTTTCTAGCTGGGGAAGATGTAAATAGTGGATATAATATAACAGTAACATGGAAACAACAATTCATCAAGTCCAAAATACGACCAAAGGATGTTATGAATCTAGTATTGCAATTGAAAGACTCAAGTTTTCAGTATAGAATAAATTTTCTTGTCCTTTTTTCTGAACCTTATGGCAGAATGTAACAGCATAGTGGGCTGTAACTTGGAATTCCTTTCAAAGCTAAAAAGTGTTTGTAGAATAGATTGCTGCAAATTGATCTACGACAAGATCAAAACATGCAAATAGCGATGGAAACACGACGATACGCTTCTACACATGACCACTTATACCTTACGGTGATTTTACACAAAAAAAGTTTGATTCGAGATATATAATTTATATTGTTAAAAAACTGTCTCATTCTTATATTTTTTCAGCTTCTATATGTTGATTCAACTATAAGCTCTAGGGTGGAGGTACCAGATATCAAGCCAGGAACTTCGATTTGGAAGATATGTTTTCTTAAGAAGAGGGAATCCACATAAGTAGAAGATGGAGGTTTTAGACTTCCTACCTTTGAGAAACACCATTCAAGGTTCATAGGGACTAAGTGAGCTTGTGCAGAAAATTAAACTAAATGCAGAAAAATCAAACAAGTGCAGAAAATTAATTAATCTAACCTGATATGCAAAATTTATAAGGCAGAGTAGGGAGTAGAGATGCATAAACGTAGAGAGAAATGAGGAAGTAAAAGATAGAGAAGTGTAGAAAAACTAAAGCTTTGATGCAAACAATCAAGAAAATTGAAGGATCGAAGAAGAAAACTCAAGAAAAATTCAACTGATATCAAAGTTCGAATAAAAAATAGTTAATCAAATAAAAATTAAAGGGGTAGGGAAGAAGATACTAAGTGATGTATGAATAACCAGTTGTGAATTGGTATCCAATTGCATAAGCTTCAACTCCAATCTTCTTCCCCAAGAAAAGTAGAAATACACCAAAAGAAAGCTTCCAAAGTCATAGGTGTTGTATGCTAAAAAACAGTTGTCCTCTCAAAAACAAACCTAAAAGGGGTTTAAAAGTGCAATCCAAAAATCCCAAGGAAAAATCCCACAGTAAAATAGTCCAAACGACTTTCACGACCATGAAGAATCTTTCACGCTCGTGGAAGTACAACAGAAAATAAAGGTTTGTTTCAGGAGCAGCGTTTCACGATCGCAAAATAATCTTCATGCCCATGAAACTGTGGCAGAAACATCGATCATGAATTAAGGTGTTTTTTTCACGCCCGCAAAGTAGACTTTTGTGTCCGTGAAACATGGGTAGGAAGTATGTTCTTCCGATTTATTTTTCATGGTTTCTCCTCGCTCTCGATTATCATCTTCTTTTCTTCGTTTTTCGCTTCACCTTCCACATCCTGTTGATGTTTCTTTTCTTTCGTCACCTTGAGCATGCATTTACTTTTCTCATCTTTAAAACTATGCACAATTTGCAGAAAATATATAACAAAAGCGTAAAAACTATTCCCTAAGAATTTCCAACTTTGATTAGAGAAAGAAGCGGAAAAGAACAATAAAAAGGCATAAACGGACTAAAGTAAGGACTAAAATGCATAAAAGACACAACTAAATATACAAAGTTAGATGTATAAAATGCACTTAAAAAACCACCAGATGGCTAAACTTTCTTGTCCCCAGGAAAGAAGTACAACTTGTTCGGGTAAATAAAATAAATAAAACAAATGAAAACATCCGAAGATGTCAAACGAGTTATCCCACAATCTCACAAAGCATAATCAAGCATTAAGACTACATACAGAACTAAATTCCATGAGTTGGATTAAAACAAAGTAAGTAGGAACATATGAATACCAAAGCGTCAAACCAACACACACCAATCAAGCATATCACCAAAAAAAATCGCAACCCAAAAAGATTTCACAGACATACCATAGCTGCTAAGGGAAGGGATAATGATCTTTACATATGGATGCTCACAGTGTCACTCCATGCTCAAGTGTGTATAGGGACGTGTATACACTAAAATCCGTCCTAATCAAGACAAAATGAATGTAGCCTTGACACGATTGAATTTATTCTAAGGTCCAAAAATTTACAACGACAATACATGTAATGAGGGCTTTGGAGTGAGGTTAAGGTATAAGGTAGGATTAGGCTCGTTTATTGGTATTGGGGATATCAATTTATGGGATTTCTTTTATGCACATGAGGGTTCCTTTCCTAATTTTTTTTTTTGTGGATGAAAGACTTATTTTGAAAGTAAAGGCTAAATGTTTCCCCTTCGTTTTTCTTTTCTTTCTTTGTATTTTTTTTCTTTTGCATAAGGATTCATGAACCCACAAGCTATGCTTGTTTTGGGGATTCAACAAACCACTCACAAGCTATGTGTGTGTTTATTTCTGGACTAGATGCCAATTTTATCTATCATTTTGAAGAATTCAAGCTTAATGTGTATTTTTTTTTCTTTTTGTTTTGGTTTACGGGTGTACAAAAGAAAGGCTAGTGTTTAGTCTCAAATTGGATGCAAAGGGAAAATATTTTGGAACTTTTTGGGGTTTATTTTTCATGAAGCGAAGGCCTCTATGTAAATGCGTCATAGATTTGGACGAGAAACCACTCAAAAACCTAGACTACACCTTCATGGGAGGTAACACACAAGAAATGAGAATTGGGATTGATTACATATGTGTCAATCCAAAAAGATCCAAAATCTCACTAGGTAAATCCATCCATGAGAGTCACGATTTGTAATGTAAGGGGACTACGTACGATATGCAAACTAGTCATAAAAGGCTACGTTCAACAACATGCTTTATGGCGTATGTAAGTGACAGCTAAGGTATCATTATTCTTAAAAAATATTTAACAACATGGCCAAAAGTTAATGCGCAATTAGTGAATCAAGCAACTTGAGAATACAATGTAAGATATGGTGTAATATGAGTCTTGACAAAACGAAAAGAAAAGACACAAAATAAAACAAAATTATATGCAAAGAGAGAGAGAGAAAAAAGAAAAGGAAGAAGGAAAAAACTCAACACACAAGCAAAAAGGAGCATTGTCTTCAATGCTCGTGTTAAGAAATAAAAAGAAATCACGCGAAAGGAAGGGAAGATTGTCCTATTGAAAGTAGTGCAGTAAGAATAGATGTTGATTATGCTTGATGTTCTATCAAGGTGTTAATCAGTGTTGAACAGGCAAAACTTCGTACTGCCTTCCGAACCAGTCTCCATGGTGGAGAGGAACTCGAATGTCAAGGCATGATATGTATGAGCATTGAGGTTCAAAAACCTATCCCACCCCAGCCTTCCAAAAAGAGAAATGACACCTTGATGGATCCCTAATATTCGGAGGGTCTCCAAGTCATGGAATTTGGTCGGTTGGATGGCTTAACCTTGCAAGTTCTGGAAGTGAGAAACTTGCTCATTTGATGTGAACACGGTCCCATAAGCATTGATCCCAGGTGGAGCCACAATATATTTGGCGGATTATTTCTTTTGGCTTGTCAACCACATTTCTCCCGTGCCGATTTTGGTGTTGATGCTTTAGATGGATCGACGATGCCATGTATGCAAAGGAGGTGTATGCAAGGTGATCATGTTTGTAAGCAAAACCTATGTCCACCCAATGGTGGTGGCCAAATCTAATGAAGCACAAAGTAACCCAGACAACAAGCTTTTAACAAATAAGTACGTAAGAAACACAATCCACCTCTATGCTTTAAAACTTTGATAAAGAAGATCAGTCACAAATAAAATTTCCAATCTAATGTCTGCCTATTGGTGGCAACCCAAGCAGTTAAAGAAACAATAGTCAATTTAAACCAACAATTTTGGTATGTCTATCCATGGATAATTCTTAAAATTGACCCATGAGAAAAATTGACACAAACCAAGAAATCATGTAAGCACGTATGAACTGTAACACAATGCAAGAATTCAAAATAGAAAATTAAGGAAGGATTGTACCTAGTTGCATGGATGCTTCTTGTGCTTGCTTGAACCACTAAGACTTTGATGTTCAAGGAATTCCACTTAGATCTTTTTCAAAAGATTAAGAACAAGAGAAAGGGGCCACTATGTAGTCCCTGGTTCTCTGTTTTGAATCATGATGGAGAACATCTTCAACTGATAGTGAGAAGAATGGTGGATTTGAGGCTATCGATTAGAGCAGGGGTGTACGGGGTCGTGACTGAAACTTGATGTTGTTTTAAATTGATACCACAAGCGTATGGGTTCTGTAGCATACGGGTCGATAACAGGGAGGTGACGGTCTAAACACTAACCACTTAATAATTATGGCCTAGTTATGTGAATCAAATAACTGATTTGATTATTAGACTATCTGAACATAAAATAAACGAGATCAAGGGAAAAGGGAAAAACAGGAAGGAACTAAAAGCAAAATTAAGCAAAACGAATGACGACTACAACTAAAGAACACTAGGTAATGTCAACTTTGGATTTTGGTAACGGTGAGAATTCGTTATGCAAAACTATTTCCCTCTTTCGAGGTGGAAAAACTTTTCTAAACCAAGACACATATTTACTTTCGCAATATATATACGTTAGGAAGAAACATTAGGATTTGAAAATGAAGATTTTTCCCAACCAACCTCCCTAACTATTTTGCATGTTAGGATCGTTGTCATTGATCAATTTAAACCAAGTAAAAGACCAAACTTTCGTTTTAGTCAAGAACTAATCAAATTAACTACACACTTTGTTAAAAACCAAGTAAAATAAAATCCAACTTTCGTTAGAATCAAAAACCAATTAAAATAAAACCCAACCTCCGTTTTAAGAACAATTGATCAATACCAAGACCTTGGTCCTAAACGACGATTACCTAATAAAACAAACTCTAAACAAACACCAAGCAACAAGTTATTTTATTTAGACTCTAACAAAATTAAAGATAAAGTAAATCTAAACTAGCAAGATAACTACATTAGATGCAACTATTGACGACTCACATTAAAAAAAAATCAAAGATGCACAATGAGTAACTAAGTGAGCATGTGTAGAAAATTAAACTAAATGCAAAAAAATCAAACAAGTGCAAAAAATTAATTTTTTTCTGGGAAAGGGGAACGGAATCCCAAGAAAAAATTTATGAATAAAAAAGGAAATTACAAGATAGAAATGGGCATACCTATTTTTACACAGTTAAAGAGCAACACCCTAAAAATTGTTTAGGGAAAACAACTAACAATGGCCTATTCAAATAACCAAATTTTGTAAATAGAACTATAACGTCCCAACCCACACATTGCATGTAACACATATTTCATACAAAAGAAATACATGATATTATTCCATTCAGGTCCCTTAGTACAAGAATCTAACATGACCAGACACAAGGTCCAATATCTCGAAATACATTTCTTGTACTAATCAATCAAAACAGCTCTTCAAGCAGAAGCGCATAAAGGAACATATTAAACTTTTCCCTTCCCCTTACTGTTCGAACCTCCTGCATCACATAGTTAAAATCACAAAACGAGGGTTAGACCGAAAGGTCTAGGGAGATGCCCAATTTATGTCATTGCAGGGTGAAAATCACCAAGAACTTTAGGAAAAATATCATTTCATATATATAACAAATATATGAATAAATGGAAACGAAATACCAGATCTTTTCTACTTATCAAGCAAAGCATTCCGCTTATTCAAATCTCAAAACTCTGAACCAAACAGGTTCCACATAATGCCACTTTTAAACCTTTTCTTAACCAAACAAGGTTATATAAAGCTTCAGGCCAAACCTGACATTTTCTCCTCAATAACATCCAAACTATGATTTCCAATAAGAACCTTGATCCTAAATCTTTAAGTCACAAAGAAATAAAGACTTCGGACCATGGTAGTCTTAAAGGATATAATAGAATGAGTTATATCATACAACACACATACAAATGCCACCCTTATATCCAAAGGTACACCTCTCCTTGATATGCCACCCTTATCCCATGGTACACCTCTCCTTGATATGTCACMCTTATTCCATGGTACACCTCTCCTTGATATGCCACCCTTATTTCCTCATTAAAATATTTCACAAAATAATTTCAAATAAACCGCAGCCATTGAAATTATTATCAATACAAAATCATTTCTTTCAAAACTTCCTTTTTATGATAACATTACATTTCTCATTGAAAACACAACATTACATCAAATCCGGTCAATCTTAACTTAGCCGGACTCCAAATCCGGTCAATTATCCGGTCAACACATAGTGTAAGCTTTACCCGGTTAACACTTAGAATTAATGCCAACTTTGTCCGGATAACAAGTCCGGACAACACATCGCATAAAACTTGATCGATTTAACACTTGGAATCAAAATCATCTTTATCCGGATAACAAGTCCGGTCAATACCCCGCTAAATACTTAGCCGAGTTAAAATAATCCGGCCACCATTTGGTCGTATTCCTATTTCTTAGTGTAAGAAGATAAATTATTATCTTTTCTTACCAACCATAACCCAATCAACACTTAACCGGTTTAAGGCTAAACCGTTTAACACATAGGCGATTCAGAGCTAAATCGCTCAACCCTTCTATAATAACCGGATTCTGGTTATTACTCAAGGTAATTTATATGTGATTATTTGATTAAATGATTATGTGGTAGCATGATAATTGATACATACTGGTATGAAAATTATGTGCATAATATATGCATATGTGTTTATGTGTGTGCATGCATGGAGTATGTATGCATGTATGTGTTAGTGKTTATATGCATAGGTGTATATGTGRGATTTAGATGCAYGCACGTGTCTTAGTGAAAYYGACTTTCCATAAAAGGAAAGTATAAAAAGAGRCTTCACCTCTTCATTTGYTCTCTTTTGCTATTTTGAGAAATTTGAGTGATTTAAARAAGAGTTGTCCGGATTGCARGAWGGTGACTTCAAGTKTTTGGAGAATCAAGTTGGTTTCAAGTTTTGGTTTTGAAAAGCTTWTGAGGTGAGTGGTTTCTAAATCTTTTYATAAAGATTTTAMTGGTTTTATTTGCATACTTCGTATTGTTCTTATTTGGAAAGAAACCATGATTATTTTGTTTAAGTGTTTATCCTGACAAAGAGTGACCGGATAAGMATTTAAAYCGGACAAGCCTCGAAAGGTTTATTGTCCAGATTGTTTTAAAACCGGACAAGCTTTAAATGGTTTAGTGACCGGACTAGTTTAAACCGGACAAACCATGAGTGGTTTGTTGTCCRGAGTTGGTAAACCGGTTGAGTGTTGAGCGGTTTATAATTGRTAGTATTACTTATGATTTTATACTGAGAAGTAGGAATACGACCACATGGGGAGCGGTTTATTTTTAAACCGGACACGTCTTGAGCGGACTATTGTC
>NC_037539.1:33396915-33400192 GCF_001531365.2 Cynara cardunculus var. scolymus
TCGTAAATCTACCGACTAGCATGTCTGGAAATAGAGGTCGAGGAAGACCAAGGGGACGAGGTAGAGGAAGAAACCAGTCTCAGGGAAGGGGTCGGACCGAAATACACTCTGAACATGAGGAATCTCTAAACATGGAGAAAGAGATCCGGTGAAAGCAATGTGCTGAATCAAGGAGATGGAATATGTGTTCAAAACCATCCGGTGCCCGAAAACAGATAAAGTGCGATTTGCTGTTTCAGTTTTAAAGTCAAATGCTTTATTCTGGTGGGAAGTGGAATCATCTACCAGAACGGATGTTTTACAGTCTGTCATGGATGGAATTTGTGGATCGATTCAAAAATTAGTTCTGTCCTAAAACGGCTGTGAGACAAATGGAGGAAGATTTCTTGAAGCTGGAACAAGGAAATAGAACAGTAAAGGAGTATACTGAAAATTTATTAAATACTCTCGTTTTGCCGAACATTGTGTTTCGACTGAATCAAGAAAGATAGAAAGATTTATTTGGGGTCTGAAGCCCTCAATTAGGGAATTCGTTATTGCAATGAACCCCAATACCTTTCCATTGACAGTAGAGGCGGCTGGAGTGACTGAAGGAAACAAGAATAGACAATCGGAAGGGAAAGTTATTGAGAAACGAAAATGGGAAGGACCTTCATCTTTTCGAGGACCCAAAATTGTGAGATATGACAACCGATCTGAACAAAAGAGCAGTACGAAAGTTCAGTAAGGTAATGATAAAATGGATCCGAGAAAATGTTATAAATATGGTGAAGCGGGTCATCTATCCAGAAATTGTCCAAATAACAAAAGGTGTTTTAACTGTAACTCTCCGGATCATATTCGACCAAATTGCCCCTTGTTAAGAAATCCGCAGTTGACAATGGGGAGTAATGCATTGGGTAATCGGGGAAGAGCTACTGGGAATCAAGGAGGACAAGGAGGGGCGCAAGGACGATCTTTCCAGATGACTAAAAATGAAGCAGAAGCATCGCCAGATGTAGTAACAGGTACTTTTCTCCTGAATTCAATACGTGCTAAAGTGTTATTTGACTCTGGTGCAAACTTTTTGTTTGTATCACCATTGTTTGCCCAAAATGCATGTCTGAATTTTGTGCTGCTTGATGATAAATTAGTGGTTGACACTGCTAATAATCAGGAAACTGTTACTAGTGTGTTCAATGACTGTCTTATTGTCATTGAAAACTTTGAACTTCCAATCCGATTATTTCCGATGCCAATGAAAGAATTTCACATAGTGGTGGGTATGGACTGGTTGGCAAAGTATCAGGCTAGCATTGATTGTAATAAGAAGATGATCAAAATTATTTTGCCAGACCAGAGAACAGTTATTATTTATGGTGACCGTCGGGATCATCGCATTAGTATTCTGTCAGTAATGAAAGCCCRAAAGAGCATTCGAAAGAAGTGTCAAGGATATTTGGCATACGTAATTGATTTAAAGAAAGAGAAAAGAAAGGAAGAATTGATCCCGATAGTTTGTGAATATCCAGAAGTTTTTCCGGAAGATTTATCTGGGTTACCACCAGATAGAGTTATTGAATTCCGAATCGATCTTATACCAGGGGCTGCACCTGTAGCTAGGGCTCCATATCGTTTAGCTCCATCTGAACTAAAGGAATTGGCAACACAGTTGAAAGATTTGACTGATAAAGGATTTATAAGGCCTAGCACTTCGCCTTGGGGTGCTCCGGTTTTGTTTGTCAAAAAGAAGGATGGATCTATGCGAATGTGCATAGATTATCGTGAATTGAATAAATTGACAATCAAAAACAAATATCCTTTACCGAGGATTGATGACTTGTTTGATCAACTGGTGGGGGCAAGTTATTTCTCTAAAATCGATTTGAGGTTAGGGTATCATCAACTTAAAGTCAGAGAAGAAGATGTTGCGATAACAACATTTAGGACAAGGTACGGGCATCATGAATTCCTAGTTATGCCATTCGGCTTAACTAATGCGCCCGCAACTTTTATGGACTTGATGAATAGGGTATGTAAGGAATATCTTGATAAATTCGTTACTGTATTTATTGATGATATTCTTATATACTCTAAAACTGAAGAAGAACATGCAAAACACCTTTGTCTGATACTGGAATTTTTGAAAAGAGAAAAGTTGTGTGCAAAATTGTCCAAGTATGAGTTTTGGCTAAGAGAGGTCCAATTTTAGGGTCACGTCATTTCAAAATCAGGAGTTAAAGTTGATCCTATGAAAATAGAAGCAGTTGCAAAATGGGAAGCCCCTAAGACTCCATCTGAAGTTCGTAGCTTTCTGGGATTGGCCGGTTATTACCGAAAGTTCATTCAAAAATTTTCTAAGATAGTTGTGCCATTGACTAAACTGACTCGGAAGAATGTTAAATTCCAGTGGGAAAGAGAACAGCAAGAAGCCTTTCAACGTTTAAAAGATCATCTTTGTAGCGCACCGGTATTAACTCTGCTAGATGGATCTGAAGATTTTGTAGTATACAGTGATGCTTCAAAGTTGGGGTGGGGATGTGTTTTAATGCAAAGAGGAAAAGTAATCTCTTATGCATCAAGACAACTGAAAGAACATGAAAAACAGTATCCAACTCATGACATGGAGTTAGTTGCAGTGGTTTTTGCATTGAAGATCTGGAGACACTATCTTCTGGGAACAAAATGTCAGATTTACACTGACCATAAAAGTTTACAACATTTGTTTAACCAAAAAGATTTAAATATGCGACAACGTCGATGGATCGAATTAGTTAATGATTATGATTATGAAATTCTCTACCATCCAGGAAAGGCTAATGTGGTGGATGATGCTTTGAGCAGAAAGGAAAAGAGTGGAACAATCAAAACTGTAGTAATGAGAATGAATTTGATTCCTGATATTCGTAAAGAAATTCAGAAGTGTCAGCAAGAAGCTGTGAAAGAGGAATTTGTAACAACAGAAAAGTTGGGTAAAATAATCTCAACCTTAGAGCAGAATGATGAAGAGCTTATGTGCTTTCAAGGATGAATTTGGGTGCCACATTTTGAAGATATCCGAAGCAGAATATTGGATGAAAGTCATAAATCCTGATACTCTATCCATCCAGGTACCAATAAAATGTATCGAGACTTAAAACCTTTTTATTGGTGGCCAGGATTGAAAAGAGATATAGCACGGTATGTGGAATAGTGTCTAACATGTCTACAGGTCAAGATTGAACACCAGAGACCTTATGGAAGCCTTCAATATTTGGAAATACCTGTATGGAAATGGGATCACATTACCATGGATTTC
>NC_037539.1:33403439-33408146 GCF_001531365.2 Cynara cardunculus var. scolymus
TATATATATATATATATTTCCACATATATACATATTCTGATACACATAACCACATTATACAATTAATTTTCACATACCAGCATGATCAAATGTATAAATTTATCATGCTATCACGTAATCATTTAATCAAATAATCTCGTATTAATTACCTCGGGTGATAACTAGGGTCTGATTATCACATTATCCACCCCTCAAAAGAATTTCGTCTCGGAATTCCTTAAATCAAAAAGTCATGGGTATTCTGATCTCATTTTTTATTCCAATTCCCATGTTGCTTCCGGTCCTTTGTGAAACTTCCACCGAATTTTAACTAGACTTATTTCTTTGTTTCTCAACACCCTGATCTTTCTGTCGATTACAGCTTCTAGTGTTTCCACAAAATTCAGCTTACTGTCTAGTTGAATTTCTCGTAATGGTATAGCTAAACTCGGATCAGCCAAACATTTCCGCAAGTTTGACACATGAAAAGTATTGTGAATCAGACTCAACTCTTCTGGCAGCTCTAACTGATATGCTACTGGCCCAATTCGCTTACATATTCTGAACGGCCCCACATATCTTGGACTGAGCTTTCCTTTCTTTCCAAATCTGACAATACCTTTCCATGGCGAAAACTTTAACATCACAAAATCACCTACACTAAACTCAATTGGCTTTCGACGATTATTAGCATAACTTTTCTGACGATCTTGTGCTGTTTTTATTCTTTCACGGATCTGTTCGATCTTTTCAGAAGTTTCTTGAACAATTTCAGGACCTGTTAACTGCTTCTCACCCATTTCATTCCAACATAACAGCGTTCGGCATTTACGTCTATACAACACTTCATATGGTGCCGCTTGGATACTGGAATGGTAACTATTGTTATATGCAAACTCTATCAATGGCAAGTGATCTTCCCATGATCCCCCGAAGTCAATAATACAACTTCTTAACATATCTTCGAGAGTCTGGATAGTTCTTTCACTCTGCCCATCAGTTTCCGGATGATAAGTTGTACTCAATCGAATTTCAGACCCTAAAGCTTTCTGTAACTTTTCCCAGAACTTTGAAGTAAATCGACTATCTCTATCAGAGATAATAGACAAGGGAACACAGTGTCTGGTAACAATTTCTTTGATGTAAATCTACGCTAACTTTTCTAAAGAGTATTTCTCCCTTATTGGTAGAAAATGCGCAGATTTAGACAAATGATCAACAATTACCCAAATCGCGTCATACCCGTTTGGAGTTCGAGGTAACTTCATAACAAAATCCATGGTAATGTGATCCCATTTCCATACAGGTATCTCTAACGATTGAAGACTTCCATACGGCTTCTGATGTTCAATCTTAACCTGTAAACATGTCAAACACTGTTCCACATATCGAGCTATGTCTCTTTTCAATCCTGGCCACCAATAAAAGGGTTTCAAATCTCTATCATCTTATTGGTGCCTGGATGGATAGAGTATCGAGATTTATGACTTTCATTTAATATCATATTTCGGATATCTACAAAATATGGTATCCAAACTCGTCCTTGAAAGCACATTAACACTTCATCATTCTGTTCCAAGTTTGAGATCATCTTACCCAACCTTTCTGATTTGATAAGATCTTCTTTTATAGCTTCCTTCTGACATCTCAGAATGTCTTTATGAATATCAGGGACTAAACTTATTCTCATTGCCACCGTTTTAATGGTTCCACTCATTTCCTTTCTACTCAAAGCGTCAGCTACCACGTTGGCTTTTCCTGGGTGATAAATAATTTCACAATCATAATCATTAACAAGTTCAATCCACCGACACTCTCGCATATTTAAATCTTTCTGGTTGAACAAATGTTGTAAACTTTTATGATCAGTATAAATCTGACATTTCGTTCCCAGAAGATAGTGTCTCCAGATTTTCAGAGCAAATACCACTGCAGTTAACTCCATATCATGAGTTGGATACTGTTTCTCATGCTCTTTCAATTGTCTTGACACATACGATATTACTTTTCCTCTTTGCATCAGAACACATCCTAATCCTAACTTTGAAGCATCGCTGTATACTACAAAGTCTTCGGATCCATCTGGTAGAGTTAATACTGGTGCACTACAGAGGTGATCCTTTAATAGTTGGAAAGCTTCTTGTTGTTCTTTTTCCCACTGAAACTTAACATTCTTTTGAGTCAATTTGGTTAATGGCACGACTATTTTAGAAAAGTCTTGAATAAACTTCCGATAGTAACCTGCCAAACCCAAAAAGCTACGAACTTAGATGGAGTCTTTGGAGCTTCCCATTTTTCAACTGGTTCTATTTTTACTGGATCTACTTGTACCTCGGCTTCTGAGATAACATGACCCAAAAATTGAACTTCTCCTAACCAGAACTCACACTTGGACAATTTGGCATACAACTTTTCTTTCTTCAATATTTCCAGTATCAAACGAAGATGTTCCCATGTTCTTCTTTGGTTTTAGAGTATATAAGAATATCATCGATAAATACAATAACAAATTTATCAAGATATTCCTTACATACCCTATTCATCAAATCCATAAAGGCTGCGAGCGCGTTAATTATACCGAATGGCATAACTAAGAATTCGTGATGCCCGTACCTTGTTCTAAATGCTGTTATGGCAATATCTTCTTCTCTGACTTTAAGCTGATGATACCCTGATCTTAAATCAATCTTGGAGAAATAACTTGCTCCTACAAATTGATCGAACAAGTCATCAATCCTCGGTAAAGGATACTTGTTTTTGACTGTTAACTTATTCAATTCACGATAGTCTATACACATTCGCATAGACCCATCATTCTTTTTAACGAATAGGACCGGAGCTCCCCAAGGTGAAGTGCTAGGCCTAATAAATCCCTTATCAGTTAAATCTTTCAACTGTGCAACCAGTTCTTTCAGTTCAGATGGAGCTAAACGGTACGGCGCCTTTGCTACTGGTGCAGCCCCTGGTACTAAATCAATTTGAAACTCAATGACTCTATCAGGTGGTAATCCAGATAAGTCTTCCGAAAAAACTTCTGGATATTCACTAACAATCGGAATCAATTCCTCTTGTCTCTTCTCTTTCTTCAGATCAATTACATATGCCAAACAACCTTGGCACTTCTTTCGAATACTTTTCTGGGTTTTCATTACTGTCAAAATATTGATATGATGATTCTGACGATCACCATAAATAACAAATGTTCTCTGGTCTGGCAGAATAATTCTGATTATTTTCTGATTACAAACAATGCTAGCTTGGTACTTTGCCAACCAGTCCATACCCACTACTATATCAAATTCTTTCATTGGCATTGGAAATAACCGAATCGAAAGTTCACAGTCCTCAATAACAATAGTACAGTTATTGTACACACTAGTAACAGTTTTTTGACTATTAGTAGTATCAACTACTAACTCGTTATCAAGTAGCACAGAATTCAGACTTGCAGTTTGAGCAAACAATGGTGATACAAACGAAAAGTTTGCACCAGAGTCAAATAACACCTTAGCACATATTGAATTCAAGAGGAATGTATCTGTTACTACATCTGGTGATGCTTCTGCCTCATTCTTAGTCATCTGGAAGGATCATCCCCCCGCCCCTCCTTGCCCTCCTCTATTCACAGGAGGTCTTCCCCGAGTACCCGACGCATTACTCCCTATTGTTAACTATACAAGGGACAATTTGGTCGAATATGATCCGAAGAATTGCAATTAAAACACCTTCGGTTAGCTGGGCAATTTCTGGATAAATGACATGCCTCACCGCACTTATAACATTTCCTTGGGTCCATCTTGCATTCTCCCTGATGAACCTGTCGGCATTGTGAGCAGACTTTTTCACTGATCTTCTGCTCAGATCTGTTATCATATCTAACAGTTTTCGGCCCTCGAAAAGATGAAGGCCCCTCCCATTTTCTTTTCTCAACAACTTTTCCTTCCAATTGTCTATTCTTATTTCGTTCAGTCACCTCAGCTACATCTACTGTTAGTGGAAAGGTATTGGGGTTCATAGCAATAACAAACTCTCTGATCGAGGGTTTTAAACCCCAAATATGCCTCTTTATCTTCCTGGATTCAGTCGAAATATAATGTTCAGCAAAGCAAGAGTATTCAATGAATTTTTCAGTATACTCCCGAACTGTTCCATTTCTTTGTTCTAATTTCAGGAAATCTTCCTCCATTTGTCTTACTGTCGTTTTAGGACAGAATTGATTCTTGAATCGATCCACGAATTCTACCCAAGATAGAGTCTATAAAACATCCGTTCTGGTAGATGATTCAACTTCCCACCAGAATAAAGCATTTGATTTCAATACAGAAACAACAAATYGAACTTTATCTGTTTCCGGACACCGAATGGTGTTGAACACATATTCCATCTCTTTAATCCAGCACATAGCTTTCACTGGATCTCTCTCCCCAGAAAAGGTTGGTGGTTTGCATGCTAAAAATATTTTAATATCTCCTTCCTTGTTGTGAGTGATTGGAACAAAGGGATATACTTCTACTCTTTCCGTTTCCACCCTAGCCGGTATTCCCATGATAGATGTCAGAGTTTCCCGCAACTTCCCCATTTCCTGTGCTAACATATCTCTGGTTATATATTCTGGATGTGGCACCGACCTTTCCTGAACATTCCCAGAGTGTGATTCCTCATGTTCATAATGTATTTCGGTCCGACCCCTTCCCTGAGACTGGCTTCTTCCTCTGCCTCGTCCCCTTG